>NC_135218.1:12001857-12064357 GCF_052324685.1 Brachyhypopomus gauderio
TCCTTTTTGATGTTGAGGTCGTCCTTCTCAATGATGCCACACAGCTGGGTCAGCGGCACCTCCAGGAACTCTTCTGACACACGTGCGACCTCTTCAAAGTGGTGGAGGATGAACAGGTGGGCTTTCTGTCGCAGGTCCGGGCACCAGTAAGTGTCAGCCAGTTTATAGATGCCTATGCAGTTCTCCACACCCAGCTGAGCTTCTAGGAACTGGCAGCAGGCACGTACGAGGCCCGAGACTAAGAACTGGTCTGCAGCTGCTAGCAGCTCCTCCACATTGTCTTCATTTATGGGCACTGAGAGTGTGTAGGCATAATCAACGATCAGCTGCATCATTTGTGGGGAGACGCCAGGGATGTTGTAGACACGCTTCTCTGGAGGGCTCCAGCCACCGGTGAACAGTGTCCTGTGGAGGAAGGATACAGGTCACCCTTAAGTGTTTGAGTTTGTAATTTGATGCCTTTGGAATAAAAAAAATGTAATCTATTTATTTATTATTCTTATGTTCTGGATCATGAAGTGGGCTCTGGGGGAAATGTAGCCTCACAGGTTCACTGTGATCATAATAAAACTTCAAAAAAAATAAGCTGTAAAAAAAACAAAAATATATTTACAAAAATATATGTGACAATCATTGGCAGTCATAGAAAGGTCTTATGAACAAATTCTAACTTGTAGATTTAGATTTTTAATTTTAGTTTGTAGGAATGCTTAAGTGGTTATCCATGCCTGCATGTTTCACTGGTGAATGAATATGAGATGACATACAAGTCAAAGTGAAGTCTCCCAGTCATCCAGCAACCAATCAGAGAATGCATAAATACATACACGAGTTCCAGATTTAAAATAAAGGTCTGGCTAAGTCTGCCAGGAAGCTACAATTGGCCTGAGGTCTGGTCTTTCAGCAGGACAAACTCCCAAGTATATCTCAGCATCCATCAGTGGGTTCATGATAAAAGAATCAAGTTTTTATCATGTCCATCTGAATCTCCAGATCTGAACCCTACTGGAAACCTGTGGAGTGAATCCACAAGCAAGGACCCAGGACTCTGATCTAGAGAGATTCTGTACAGAGGAATGGGCCCAGGATTCTGATCTAGAGAGGTTCTGTACAGAGGAATGGGCCCAGGATTCTGATCTAGAGAGGTTCTGTACAGAGGAATGGGCCCAGGACTCTAATCTAGAGAGGTTCTGTACAGAGGAATGGGCCCAGGACTCTGATCTAGAGGTTCTGTTCAGAGGAATGGGCTCAGACGCTTGTCCTGGGCTCTCTCACTCCATCTAGCATTACTGGTGTATGGCTGCTGTTATGTTGACTTAGGGAGGCTGGAGGCTACATAATAAAATTCTAAATGTAGGATTGTCTCACTTTTTATCTGATTTTGAGAATGATGATCATCTTAGTCATTGACATTTCACTAGAAGGTTATTAAGATTAGTTCTAATCCTAATCATGAAATCAGACTTTTAAACTCTTAAGGTAATATTATTAAGTTATTTTCCATTTATGAAAATTTTCTTATGGAAAAAACATTATCTTATATCCAATACATTTGGGGTTAATAACAACTAATAACGATATAATCTTTTTTAACACTAGAAATTAACATCTTCATATCAACCTCTGAAATAGGCCTCTCTCACCTGAAATAGTCACTACAGACACAAAGGACGATCTTGTGAGCACTGATCTCTACATCTTTGAACTTGAGGATCACGTCACAGAGTTTTCCCTCCAAACGAAGATCGTTGAAGGCAGTACAGGACATAGCACTCATTTTGCGCTCCATGTGACGTTGCCCGTGGGACACCTCTGCTTGCTCATTCATTGTCACCAGTTTTGGACACGTGTGAGTTTAGCTAGGACTTCCTTCAACACTGTTAAGATTGTTAAATATAATTCTAATAGCCACATAAGACTCAAGAGAGTTCCGGAATGAATCTCTATTACATCATAGTAACTCTATTTACATCATAGTAACAATATGTTGATGAGGTGAGCTTTATGTGCTTCATAAGGTCTGTCTTGAGTGCCTAATTTAAGGCAATGACAGAGTACACATTTCATGCAATAGCCAGTGCCATACTTTCACATTGAAATCACAGTTACAGTTAAATGGGAGGGGAAACATATTTTTTTACAAAATTCCTAACTGTAAATACAAGTTCAGTGTTTGTAACAACCAGATGAAGCTTAAAGGGAACCCTGGCTGGTAACACTTGTAAGCCTTAATATGCTGTAATTAAATTATTAAGACATGTTGTAAAAAAAATCACAAAAGCAGCAGATTTATTTACAAATCAACGCTTTTATTCGAAATATTTGACATATGGGCGCAGCCATGTTTTCTGACGCGCAATGCCTGCTGGGTAGATGACGTCAAATGGTTGCAGCGCGCTAAACTTAGCTACCTTAAAGAAAACCAAGCCACACTGTGTTGCCGTTGGATGTTATTTCCAGTCGAAAGGCAGTGGGAAGACTGATATTAGTCTTCACAGTTTTCCCAAAGATAAAAATTTGTGAAGCAGCGTGTGGACGAACACAGCTACCAAAAGACCCGCGGCTCTGCTCACTTCAGTCCCGATGCGTTTGAGTCATTCAGTAGACCCCAACTGGTGAGAGAGTTGACGGATGCTGTTGGTTTTAAACATAGACTAAAACACAGTGCAGTGCCCACAGTTTTCCCACACAGAAAGTCCAAAAGCCCCAGAATGTGGAGCGAGAACCGCACGAAGAAACGTGAACATAAATATGCACTGGATTCTCTCCTGGCGTCCCGGCAACAACGTTTACCGCTAACGTTTACTGCTTCTCCCTCGTTTACCGCTAACGTTTACTGCTTCTCCCTTGTTTACCGCTAACGTTTACTGCTTCTCCCTCGTTTACCGCTAACGTTTACTGCTTCTCCCTTGTTTACCGCTAACGTTTACTGCTTCTCCCTTGTTTACCGCTAACGTTTACTGCTTCTCCCTCGTTTACCGCTAACGTTTACTGCTTCTCCCTTGTTTACCGCTAACGTTTACTGCTTCTCCCTTGTTTACCGCTAACGTTTACTGCTTCCCCCCTCGTTTGCGGATCCTGAACTTGAAGGTACAGCATTAGCGGTCATTGATAAATCTGACGATCTGCTAGATACGAATCAATTACAGATAGTCGAGGAGTCCGTAGGTGTACAGTGTTCTCCATCCAAGACGGATAACGCAACTCAAACAGACATGACTTTTACATCAGATGTAGCGGCCAAAAAGATTAGGGTTAATTAAATGTGAATCACAACATATTAGCCTGTCACTAATCACTACTAGACATGTATAAAAGAAAGCCCTGTGACCTTATATGCGACGTCAATCTTCAATAAGAGCTCGCTACACGTTATTAGAAATACCGGTAAGACAAAAGTTACGGCCAGTCACTGCAACCATTTGACGTCACTACCTGCTGCGCCCGTCAGCAGTTATAAAAATGGCGACCTACGTGCAGCGGGATTTTACAGAAAATCTAATAAATCTGCTACTTTTTGTGATTTTTTACAACGTGTCTTCATAATTTAGAGTAATTACACGATATTAAGGCTTACATATGTTATCAACCGGGGTTCCCTTTAAAAGTAGCTTGTAGTGTCTTTGGCCTATGTTATACTTTATGTAATGATTTCAACTAACACACACCACAGCTTTGCTACCTCTGGACATAATGGTTGGCCCCTGTCCGCAGACACAAATATTTTGCATTGAAATACTTTAAATTAGGCTTTTGATTGTATTATCTGAATAGAAATATTGGGTGAAAAGAATGTGTGGATCCATCGCGGGGATAAAATATTTAGGGGGAAATACTGGTCAGCGCGGCCATACTGGAAGTCATATTTTTCATAATTAGGATAGCAGTACGTTTTAAAAAATGTCTGCTTATTATCCAAATGTTTAATCCGCGAGAAAAACACCCGAGAGCGTGTTGCAGTTGGCATCCGCACTGCTAGGTATTGGAGTTTGTTTATTAATGTTCTGGCTGTATATTTTCCCTCAGCAGTACTAGGCGGTGCCTCAAAACGTAAACAAAGGGGAGAATTAACCAAGCGGGCTGCTCGCCTTCGAAGTCCACCCGTCTTTGAAGAACCAGAACACCGTACCGCGACACACTCCGTTCTACCCAGCAACAAAGCGGCGGCGTTCGGTTCCTCCGAAAACTGGGACTTTTATCCGCGCGAACGGACCGAGCCCGACGAGCCCGACGAGCCCGACGAGTCCTGCAGAACCGTGCAGAGCGCGAGGCTTCGCGCACCCGGTGCAACGTCGCCCTTTCCTTCAATACGGTTATACAACAGAAAGGAGCAATAACAAGGGTGTGTGTGGTCCAGAGGCGGTCTTTGCATAGAGGCGTGGCTAGGCAACTGCCTTGGGCCCCTCCCACTGTAGCCCACTGTAGGGGCCCCCTGATTAGCTGACTTCTTTCTCGCATATTAATGTTGATGGGCCCCCTAGTTAAATTCGCCTTGAGCCCCCAAATTGCTAAGTCCGCCACTGGTGTGGTCTGAGCTTAAAATACTGCGTGGAAGTCCGATCAGGAATAAAAAAGCGAGCCGTTTGACTGAAGGGATGATGGGCAATGAGAGGGAGGTGAGGCGGGACCCGCTCCAATGCAGAGAGAAAGAAGAGCGTACATTTACCACTACATTTACCAGATCGTACATTTACCACTACATTTACCAGATCGTACATTTCCCAGTGGATTTAATTGGGTTATTAATGGTTTCAATCGTTTTCATATTTTGCGGTAAAACAAAGTTACTGCCGTTCTCTACAGCGTTGAATACTGTCAGAGCCACAAGCTCTTGTGATAAATAGGTAGATAGATAGACCTATTAAGTTTTTTCTAGGGTCTGTAGTTGTAACTGGTGAATCCAGGGACGGGTGAGGATAACATTCGCGCCAGGGCTGAAAAGGTTGAAGATGAAGTTGTAAACGCTTGTCGTTTGAGTCTACCCTGTGCTTTAGCCCATGTTAGAAAATAAAAACACGTGAACCCTGGTATTTTTACCATTTTCGCTGCTGATGTATTTATTGGTTCATTAAGACGTAATGGTTTTGACTGAGCCATCTGGAATGGCGAAAGCGGCCTCTCGCATTTAAGGATCTGGCTCCATACATTGAATCCATTGACAGAGCCCGTAAGGTGACATCATGTAAAAAATAATAATAACGCGTGGCCACGACTTACTAACGCGTGGGAACGAGATACTAATGTCGCCTTTCACACGCGGCAACAAAGTTTATTTTTTCACAGCAAAGCAAGCAGATCCCAGGGATGTTCGCGAACTGACTGCCCAAGGAAGGTAAACCTGGCTTTATATAAAGTAATACTTAATTATCTTGTTCACACGCGTTAATTATCTCGTTCGCACGCGTTAGTAAGTCGTGGCCACGCGTTATTATATTTTTTACATGATGTCACCTTACGGGCTCCGTAATATTTGGCATCACCTGTCGCTGTATCCCCGTACACCAGCAGACACCCCCCCCCCCCCCCCCCCCCCGTCGCCGTATACCCATGACGTCACATGTCAACGCCCCGTATCCCCATTACGTCACATGCCCCTATGTCTTCTCACCTTTTTAACCCCTGACCCATTTTCATGCCTGGTTTATAAAAAGACACGTTTACTGTGACGACGGCAGCACTTCATGTGTGAGCCCATGCCGCTTAAAGCACCGCGATAACCGTCGGTGAAAAGTTGAGAGCGCATTTCAGAGTTCCCAACGCACCCAAATTTGCCCCCGCGCTGTGAAATCTCGGTAAAGCGAAGAATGGAATTGCGCCAAGCGACATATGAAACTCCTCCTGTTGTAGAACCCCCTCCCTCCACCAGCCCAACCAGCGCCACCCTCACAGCACCATCCTCACGCCTCCATCAGCGCGCAGGCTCCCTCTCCCCCCGACGTCTGGCCATCTTAACGGTTCGTGTTCTGAAACAAACCAATGCTTCAATGGACGTGGTTGTTTTGACCTATTTCTTTGTATTATGACAGAGACCGAAAAAAATCTCGAATCACAATGATACCAAATTTGCACTAAGATTGTATTTCAGCTACTTATTTAAAATTATACGGCCTCCATAACCTACAACAATTTTAATAGTTTTAAGACATGGTTTAAATTGCTTTTGTAACCACATTGTGTAGAAAATGTATTTACAGTATTTAGAGGCTATGATATTTACCCTTATATGACCCTAGTCATATAATTCCATGAGCAATTATTGTACCCCAAACAAAGCAGTATAGAAGTTAGCATGACTGGCAAAAATTTAGCCTGTATACATTCAGTTGTTTATTTCAACTGTATTCTACTCTATCTCCATAGTTCACATTCCTGTTTGATAGGCTTTTCGCCCACACACCCTTATCGCTGCTGGGGAGACCTGCCATTTCTGTGTCTCACAAGCGGGTCTATCTGTGCATGTCAAAACAAAATTTCAAAGGAAGCCCCGACCACAGTGGTTCCTTGTTGACAGCTTGTGTCAGTGAGCTGTTTAAGGTAAAGGACAGAAGCATTGCTGCTTGGAGATCTGTCACCACACAGCCCGATCAGCGGTCCAGCGATAGAGTAAAGAGGCTCTCAGTGAAACGGTGCATTAGTCACCTGACACTGGAAGACCAGAGAAATCAGTGGACTATTAAATGGATTTATGGAAGATATTGAGATTTTTTGCAAAGATGGCAGTGATCAATTGCATGTAAAATGATTTTCAGACATCACTTTGCTGTTTGCAAAATATTCCATTCTTGAGACATGGCATAACAGCAAATAATAAAACCATCAGTTAACTAACTTAAGAGAGCGTAGCATTGTCTGAAAAAAGATTATTAGCATATAAGCACAGCTATAGAGCAGGAGGGCAGTTATCTGCTCTGATAAACAAATTATTTGGTGTATTTAGTTGGAAATAGGCTTTGTCTTCTAATGACCTGGTATCATGTTTTAATGTTTTTTTCCTGCATGTTTCCAACATGATGTAATCAGATCTACCTTTAGACAGTTGACACGTTGCGTTGCCTCTGCATGGCGGTCATATGCCTTCTGATATTTTCACGCTGTAGACAATGAAAATTATGTAAGCAATGCAGTTTCAATCAGCAATCATGTTTTTGCTCTTTCTCATGGTAGAATTTAAAGAAGCTCTCTGCAGTTGTAACTCACAGATATTATCAGTCATAGTTAGGGTTGCAGCGGTAACCGGTTTCACGGTATACCACGGTATTAAAATGCACGGTTATCATACCGTGTGCGTTTGCTTATTACCGGTAAAAAGCAAGCCAGCGGAGAAACTGACCCGCGCATGCGCAACTCCGCTCCGGTTCAGCTACTAAGCACACAGCAGTGAGAATGGCAGAAAAAGCATTAGACTTAACAAATTTTTTAACAAAAAAAAAAAGCTTAACTAAAATCAGCGGCAAAAATGACGTAATCGCGGTGGCTCCGCCGGTAAGCGCGGGTCTTGCGCGCTGTCGATTCGCGAGGTCGTGCAGCTCTCGAATTTTGTAACTTTGCGCGCGTCGCGCCTCAGCGCAATGAACAAAGTAATGTTTGCAGGGTTCATACACCTTTATAAGGTGGAATTAAAGCACTTGTACGTAACTTTAAAGGTCCGTTTCAATATTTCCCAGCACCTTAAACTTAATTAAGTTAAATATTTATACATATACTCAAAATAATTCGCTTTTTATTAAATTATTTAATGGTTCTTTATTTTCAAAACGCCCAGTCTTAACGTCTTCACGTTCTCTCGTGTTTCGTCCTGGAATTACAAGAGGCTCGTATTTGTTAACGTAATACAAAAGAACTGTGCCGAGTCGCGCGCTACGGTCACTAGTGAAAGTGTAAATCCATAGATTTTTAAGGTCCTTGCTTTCACTGGATGTGAAAGACGCCATTAATTTACATGCGTTCATTTTCAAAATTTTACGTGCCTGTTTTTCATATGTTAAAACCAGACTCGGTGTGAAAGCCTTAAAATAGAAATCTCTATTGTGATGATGTCAGAAATAAATCCTCTCTTTCTGCAGTATCTGGTTATATTCCAACTTGGCAGTACAACGGACGTTTACAACAGTTGTTGATCAGACAGTGACCCCGGCTGAGTTTATCAGATATTAAATAATTTAAACTTAAATAATTTTACTGAAATCCACGATTTAGGTTTATCTAATTTTGCAGTATTTATTTAAACATGTGTACAGCTTATTTTTTTAAAGGAGACATTTTGTATACAATAGTTCCAGGTTTCTACAATAAATAGTTAATTGAACAAAAAAAACTTGTAATTTCTTTAAGGGTCAGTGTATCTTTTAATAATATACAAACTAACTGTGATACCGTGATAACCGTGATACCGCGGTATTTTCTGAGACGGTTATCATACCGTGAAAATCTCATACTGTTGCAACCCTAGTCATAGTGATCCGTACCCCAGTGTGTGGGCACGCACCTCACCCTTTGCATCAAACAGATTCACTCAGCTTCTGTCACAGAGGAATTACATTTGTCTTTGAAGTGGAAGCGTCCATGTTTGCTTCTGGTGCTTGATTAAACTTTATTTGGTTGCAGTATTGCTCTTTTACTGAATATTTCAGTGCTTGTGTATTTGTTTTTAAAAATGCCAGTGGATGTCTGTTTCATTTAGGAAAGACAAGCCATTAAAGCAGACACTTTCTGTCAATTAGTCTCTGTTTCTGCCAAGATGTAGGGACACACAGGAGAGAAAAAATACAGAAAATTGTTAAGCACCCTCTCAACATCTCTAAGGCTTATCATGGTTTACCATGATGACAGAATGTAAAGACTGCACAGAGGCATAATTGAATTCAGAGACTTCTATCTACTACAATAGCAAATACCTAGTAATCCCGTAAGTATCATAAGACACTAAGTACCACCAGCAGTGTTATGCTTAAGATATGTACAGTGTTTATATTATCATTTGTTATATTGTGGATGATTTCTTCATGCTTTTGTTTTGCCCGATTTTCTGCTTAATCGTTCACAATACAATCAGTGTAATTAGCAAAAGGAAAGCAGTGTCACCTTCTGAAAAAGGGGCTGCCGTTTCTTTTAAACAGTGAATTACGGGTTTGCAAGTTCTGTGTTGTAACCTACCAGTGCAAGTTCACTAGCTCGAGTGTGTTGGCCAGTTTCTCTGTGTAATTGCAAACACACTGCAAGCTATTAAACACAGGCATGGCCTCTGGGAGAAATGCATACATGCGTGTCAAATAAATGCAAAGTTTTATGCTGGTTCTTTTTGCATTTCTTAATTTTTCTTTGTGACAATATGACAATAAAGTTGAAAGTTGAATTGAGTTCTAGATCTCTTCCATGCCCCCTTTCTAAGACATGTGTGTGTTTGTGTGCGTGTGTGTGTGTGTGTGTGTGTGTGTGTGTGTGTGTGTGTGTGTGTGTGTGTGTGTGTGCGCGCGCGCGCGCCGCGCGTGTGTGTGTGTACCTGCACAGGCTGTGACTGGCTGCTGTGTTTCAGGATAAACACAGAGCAATAGGAGGAATCATGGTAACTCTCAGACAAACCCAGACTGAACTCTGCATCCCCTCAAATACACATTAACATTCACCTCCATCTGGCCTATAGCTCAAGTTATATATATGCTGAAGTTACCAAGCTCTGTCTTGTCAATAATTTAGGAATACAGTAATCACAAAACCAAAACAAAGCAAACAACACAAAACAAAACATAAAGACAAAGAAGCAGAAACAGAAAAAAAACAAGTAGAGAACAGAGTTCACATCGAGATTTTTATAGCTGAATACCTAGATTCTGCATTTTGTCAGGTAGATGGTTAACATTAGTGCGTTTTAGTTAACATTACTAGATGAAATCGCGGAAACGACGATGGAGATTAAATGTGGTAGTGCATTGGCGCCCCCTTCTTTCAATGTTTCAATATATTGAAAAACATTGAAAAACAAAATTATCAATATTTTGGGAGTTATTTCAGGCCCTTAGATTATAAGATAATTTGTACTTTATATACTGTTATTCATTTGTTATTTAGAATCACTGTTATTTGAAAGAACTGACTATTGACATTCTCGTAATGGCTTCTAAATTGATCATATTTGAACGTAACAGTTCTACAGACGCTTTTATTTTGAAATTTGGTTGGGTCACACTACTTCCGTATTGAAAAGTCACCAAACAACATGGAGATAACAGTAGAAAGTGTGCGTCCTTTAGTGGACTAATAATAGTGTTATTTTGAAATATTGATATTTTTAGCAACTGTTCAGGTAACCGCCATACACTGCGACAAATTATCTGTAGCCACTACCAGGTATTATCTGAATAAGCAAGACATTAACGTATATGTGCCCGAAAATGAATGGCATTCTTAAACTTGCTATAAATCAACTAAGAAGGGAAATTACCAAGCAAGAGGTAAGATATCAGTTATGAGCAGAGTGTAACTTGCATTGTCTTGCTGGGAACAACCAATTAATAAACAGTACAAATAAACTTTTCTGCTACACGATGATATATTTTTTACGGAATTATTTATTTTTTTGTCATACAACAAAGTGTAGTATAATTCATTATATAACAAAACACGTTTGGATTTTAGACTTTACACATCTATCTCTGTGTGTAGATGTGCTGGCCCTAGCATTTTTTAATGTATAGCAATATTCTCTCAATAATGCGCATAGAAAGATTTCATACATTTAAAAATGCAGATCAGAGTACTTTTCAGATGTGAAATCAAGGTATAGTAGCACAGTATTTGTTTAACGTGAAGTTCGCATTTGGGACATAAATGCAAAAAGCTGCTTCTTGATTTGATAAGCAATCACTATTTTTATTATCTGTACTTTTGCAGGCTTTGGTCAAATTATCCTGTCGAGCTGTAGGTGGCGCTGTTGTCCCTCGTGCAGACGACGGTGTTACAGGAGAGGAGGCAGTGAGTCTGTGGTCTCAGCACTTCCTGCAGCATGGAGTCTCTGAGCCTCTCCTCTCCAGTCACTACATCATCGCTCATGTACTTGGAAATAAAACAGTGAGTCTCCCTCATGCATTTCCCCACGAGTGCCCGTGCAGTGGCGTGGGTTTATTGTTTTTTTTGGATCTCGACCCTAACCCTAACCCCCAGCACACTGGATGTGAAATGAAGCAGTGACTACGATCGTAAGGTCAGAAGGTCAACTCTGATTTGTTTGTATTTGTTTGGGTAAACTCTACAGAAATAATTTGCCTTTCTGCTCTCTCCCTGCACTCCACTTCACTTTTAGAAGACCATAAATAATAAGAGCATTTACTGCTCTCTTGTTTCTGGCCAGCAGCGCCTGTGCATCATAAGAGCGAACACAAGGTCTGGCGTTGATTTGTAGCATTTGGAGACTGTTGCTGTTGTCTTTTAGCACATGGACAAAAAGAATGATAAATAAAGTCAGTAAAGCAGGCTAATTCAAATGCTAGAATAATTAATCAAAGGCATAACTAAACATTAGGTTTGCTAATCTCTTAAATATGAACTTCTTGTTTAAAATTATTTTTCTTTATTTGGTTGGTAAGGTAGTTAGTAAGGTATATTATTCAGTAAATTCTGTTAATTATTCAGTAACCACATTGAAACTGTTTTCACTGCTTTGCATCCACCACTGAATGAATGACAAATGCTTTCAGTCATGAAGAAAAACCTGCTGAGCAGATAAAGAATTCTATGCAAAATGTAGGTAGAGATCAAAAAAGCAAAGAATGCACTGGCTAAACTCAGTGGGTCAAATCAGTTGTAAATCAAGAGCTGATATCGAACACATTTTTCTGACTCATATTGCAATTGTAAATGAAGTTGCACCTGTGTTTTGGAATTAAAGTTCCAGCCCTAAATGTGGAAGGGGCTGGTCTGGGACACCAGACCTCACGGCTGAGCCTTCTGGACATGTTGGGTTCTGGGACACCAGACCTCACGGCTGAGCGTTCTGGACATGTTGGGTTCTGGGACACCAGACCTCACGGCTGAGCCTTCTGGACGTGTTGGGTTCTGGGACGCCAGACCTCACGGCTGAGCCTTCTGGACGTGTTGGGTTCTGTTACACCATACCTCACAGCTAAGCCTTCTGGACATTTTGGGTTTTGGGACGCCAGATCTCACAGCTGAGTTTCCTGGACGTGTTGGGTATTGGGAGGCCAGACCTCACGGCTGAGTTTTCTGGACATGTTGGGTTCTGGGACACCAGAGCTCATGGCTGAGCCTTCTGGATGTGTTGGGTTCTGGGATGCCTGGCCTCATGGCTGACCCTTCTGGAGGTGTTGTGGGCTTAATTCAGCAAAACTTCAACAAAGGGAGTTTGCCTACCCGTTGACTTCTATGAAGAGCTTGTAGTAGATTCTAGTATGAAGGTAGTGAGCTAAGTCCTACATGACACTAGTGAAGTCCTCTTCAAAGCTCTAATGGGAAAGGATATTTGATTATATCTTATAGCATGGTGTTACTATGTTTAAAATGCAGCTCTTTGGAAGTTCTGCATTTTTATTAATTGTTATTCATTGCTACTTTGATGTTAGCTCAGTTAATTGTTCAAGTGAAGATCAAAAGCAGCGTGTTTGCTACAGTCTGGCAGATAGTACATAAAAACAACTGTAGATTTCTGGGGCAAAATCTTATGTACAGCTGAGATGAACATCTCATACCAGAGTGAAGGAATGTGGAAGGTGTGTAGGTGGGGAACTGTTCATGGTCAAACCTATGTCACATGATTTGAGACACGGTGGCCCAAGCATGTGTGGGTGTAAGAGGAACTGACTTACTTGTTTTTGACACCAGTAGCAGGGCAAAATACAAAATGACACAGAAGCCTTTTATATCAGCCACACCAGTGAATACACTCAGGGGAAGTTTCTTAGTGTAAATAAACAGCTCCTTAAATTTTCTGTTCATTTTTCTGAATTTTAAATTGATTATTGGTCAGAGATGCCATGCATGTATGAATCTACAGGGTACCTTTGAAATGTAGACATTGCTTGGCGTCTACGTGGCTTAACAATACAGATATAAATTACATTGATTGAAAGCGAATATTTTGAAAATCAAAACCATGGATGTTTCACTGACACAATGTGATGTAATATGGAGTCAAAAAGCAATCATTTTACTGTTCAATTACTTGTGGACACTCCAGACACAGATTGTATGTGAATATAATAATAATAATAATAATAATAGAATGAAATGTACACTTATTAACAAGACAACATGCTCTAAGTTTGGTCTAGTCTAATCAGCATATGACTAATCTATTAAGCAACTGATGCTTATTCTATTTCTAGCTTGTAAACATTTTTAAACATTAACAATGTATTTTATTGTGGAGGAGTCTGTGTACAAACATACTTTATGCATAGAACCTCAGGTTTTATTAATAAAACCTCAGACTGTATGCATGAAACCTCAGGCTTTATGTATAAACTTAAGGCTTAAATTTAATTGGTTTGCCTGTCTGAGTCACTTTTTCATTTTTATAGTTTAGATGAGTGATTCACTGTGTATGTTATCTTTCTGTATTTATCCATTGGGAGGACACATATGCATGTACTCTTTCCAGCAAACATACTGTGACCTAGTCAGGCACAATTACTGCCTGTTTGCTTGGAAACTTCTAGGAATCAAATTATGTTTTCCACCAGTCCCAGTGCTTTGTTTTCCTAATTTGTTCTCTCTCTCTCCCTTCCTCCCTCCCTCCCTGTATCTCTTTGTTTATCTGTCTATGGAAGCTGGAGTGTGTGGAGAGAAGAAGACTGAAGGAAACTCTGACTGATAAGGAGAGAGAGAGTGTTTGGAGATTATGTTCCAGACGTCTCACGAGGTACCACCATTGCTGTTCTGGATGTTTCTGTGTGTACCCTGGTAGTGTAGTACAGACAGCCCCGTCGACAGGGGGGGACAACCGGGTCTGTTGTCCCGGGCCCTAGGGCCAGGGGGGCCCATCAAAGAGCCCAGCAATTTATTTTTTATTTAAAGTCTATAATTTTTAAATAATCTTGAAATCTTTCATTAATATAAAATATGTACTCATAATAAGCTCGATGGCTCAAATATATATGTTTTTTATCTATCTGCATATTTTCCATTAAGTGCATACACCCCCGCCTCCCACTGGAAAATGGTTTGATCCAGCACCGACTGTAGCCGGCCGGTATCCGCCCAACAGCGGGAAATACAGTGGTGGGTAGTTAAAGTAAATACAGAAATCTGGAGCGCAGAAAAGAAAGGAAAAACATTTACCTGACGAATTTTAAAGTTGCATTGTGTTCCAGGTTTGAAAAGTGCTGGAACTTAGGGTAAAGTACTTGAAAATGCTTGAAATTGTAACTACTTCGTTTCACAACAAATAGCTGTCTGACTGAACAGTTCTCGTGAAGACGTTAAGATTGGGCGTTTTGAAAATAAACAACCATTAAATAATGTGATAAAAAGCGAATTATTTCGAATCATTTCGAGTATATGTATAAATATTTAACTTAAGTAAGTTTAACGTGCTGGAAAATATTGAAATGGACCTTTAAAGTGACGTACACGTGCTTTAATTCCACCTTATAAAGGTTTATGAACCCTACAAACATGACTGTTCATTGCGCTGAAGCGCGGCGCGCGCGAAGTTACAAAATTCGAGAGGTGCACGACCTCGCGAACCGACAGCGCGCGAGGCCCTCGCGCACGGGCGGAGCCACTGCGATTACGTCATTTTCGCGCGAACCCTCGCGCTGGGGGGGGGGGGGGGGGGGGGGGGGGGGGGTACATGAATCTTTCTTGTCCCGGGCCCCAGCAAGACTGTCAACGGGCCTGAGTACAGACACATACTGATAATTACATTATAGGATCTTGAAGAGTGGATTGGAAAGAGTGGAAAATCTTGTCTGTGGGTCAGGTGCCATCACTCTGAGTCTGCTCCACGCTGCCCCTCAGGTTGGGTCCACCACCCTTCAGGATCCTAGTATCCTTTTGCCTCTTGATGTGATAAAGATATATTGAAATATTTCATTCCACATTCATGATGTGTGTTAAAGTTGTGGCATATGTTTTCCTGTACTTGTATTAGAGAGAAACGTAAGAATAAAACAAATACATAATAATAATAAAGCTAATACATAGTAATAAAAACTAATACATAATAAAAAATGTAATAAAAAGCATACTTTTTTTATCACCATAATTGTGGTTGTATTTAATGGTTGTATGAAAAATATTAATTCTTTAATGTACTTTCTCTAAGCTCAAGGCCATTGCGTTGGACAGAAGTCATGAAGCAGTGTGTTTAACAGAAGAAAAATGCGAACAGGTGGTTATAACCTCTGGATGTGGGGGTGAGTACATGCATGTGATAAGGTTTCACTGATGAAAATATACTGTGTGTGTTTTTTTCTTTGTTTTTTTGTAACAGATTGGGTCTTCAGGACAGACTGGAAGTTCGTAAATTAGATATTATGAGTGGTAAGTGGATTAAGTACATGACATGCTGTTGCATTTGTGTAGACTGTGATGAAAGGTTGGATTCCTTTCCTCTTTCCTGCTACTAATCCTATCGGTAATTCCTGTCACTAATCACTGAAAGACAAAGGCTCCTATTTTAGCAGATAGGATCAAGGAAGCATTTCTGACCGCCTGACCACTGTCCTGGATGAGGCTTTGGCAGATCTGTTGCCTTTGAAGTGGTCACACTGTTGCAGTGACCAGAGCCTGTTGGCATGTCTGTTCTGTGCATTAACACTGCCAGCTTTGAAAATACTGTGTTTCAATGTGTGTGGGTGTATGTGTCCTATTCGCAGATGCGCGGGGTTGATGGTGAGGGACTACAGTCCTGTTGATGTGCTTGTTAGTAATCCACCCTACCTGTTCACTGAGGATATGACGTCTCTGGAAGCAGAGATACTTAGGTATACACACAATGGACCTCACGTATATGGACTAAGACATTTAGTGACTGATACATAAACATTCAGATGTACTTCCAGTGCCTACATAAATGAGCTCTGTGATCCTCTGTACAGGTTTGAAGACCACTCAGCGTTGGACGTGGTTTGGATGGAATGTCAATAATCAGGACAGATTCTAGCTGTAGCACCACAACTCCTAACCACTGATGGGTAAGAATGTATCTGTGTGTGTGTGTGTGTGTTCAGGTGGATGCGTTTGTGTGTGTGTGTGGTTTTTAAACGAGCCTTCTGGTAGGTCTGTTATACAATGAACATGATTGTGTCTGTGGCCTCGAAGAGCAGTGGTGTATAAATAGCATGCTCAAATCTCGCTAAGGAGCTTTCCCAGCACTTCTAAAACACTTCAGGGAATCCGGTACCAACTCACAGAGTATTCCAGGACCTGGTGTCTTTCTCACTAATTCCCCCTACGGCAAACACAATGATGAAGAGTTTTCAGTAGACTTTGACAGTTAAAAAGCAAGGCTTGTGAAACCCATCTTCTGTTCCGATGACATTGAGAATTTTAAAGAGGGGCTAACCCCCCGTTGGAGGTGAATAAGCTTGGAACACTTGTGTTGAGAGAAAGTATTTGAATTGTGTGCACAAGTGTCATGTTCGCTGTGGTAATTTTCAAACATTTCTTTGTGTGTAGACCTAGTAACATTTATTACTGTGGACTAGTTAATTCGCTTAAGCTCTAAGATCTACTTTTCATTCGTGTTGTGTCTTCTATATAATTTAACCAAAAAGACATAATACTTAATTCCTCTGATTTTGACCCCATATTGTATTTAAGACCTTCTTTCCTGATAAAAAAAAAATCAACCTCAAACATGAATTTTTTCGGGTGTCGTTTCTTCACTCTTTTGTCTGTCTCTGCTCCCTCTCAGGTCGGGGTGTTTTTGGAGGTAGACCCACGCCATCCTCCTCTCATAAAGAGCCTTGTAGAGGAACAGATAGAAGGATTGCAGTATCTGGGAACAAGCTATGATCTTACCACCAGTGTCAGAATGACTAAAAATCACATTTTTAATGTAATAATAGGGTGTGGTGTATTGAGTATATAGGTATATATATCCTGAAACTGTTATGTTGCATTATGTTACTGCAGCCAAACCAGACATTTGAAAACATCTTCATCAACTAGTGTTAAATATTTGCACCATCCTTTCTGGTAGTGTTTCCCAACTAACATTTTGGAGAAATGTTTGGTTGTGCTGTGTGCTGCCCATGACTCTGCACAAGTGTCATATGAGGCCAGTTTTGTGTGACAGCTCCTTAGATTAGCACCCTTGAGACGCACCATCTTGCAGAGGTCTCACTGACTCCTAGAAACACCTGCAGAATGATGCAATAACGTACACCTTTACACCACACATGGTTTATTTAAATCCACCAGCCAATAAATAGAATTATTATTATTTCTACGCAAAAACAACTCCCTTCCAAATTCCTGGTTTTCTCATAACATTATTAGATAATATTCTCCAGTGTCTAACTGTACTGATGAGCACCACTGCATTGATTCTGTGTTGTTGTTGTTGTTGTTGTTTTTCTAGGCCACGGTTCTGTGTCCTAAAGAAGAATACTAGGTAGTCTGTTGAAGGCCGGGTGTCTGAGTGGTCGCTTCGGGGTTAGAGCTATAGACTGTGTAAGAGTGAAGTCCAGGCTGAAAGAGCAGGGGAGATGACGCACACCGCGGAGGAGAGCTGATATGCCTGTCTGGATGGACTCTGAGGATTTGTTTTACTGGCCTTCTGCTGGGGTCCAAGGCATGCACCCCACCCCCCCCCCCCCCCCCCCCCCCCCCCAGTACTGATCATTCTAGAGCTGAGAATGGTGCAGATTGTAATTCTACAATTTTACAGTGGAATTGCAGACCAGCCATGTGACTCCATGTTACTTTTTTTATCATGAAGGGTACTAGACGATGCAAATGCATAAAAAAAAATTAATACTTTGAAGCTATGATAACTAAGGTACTTTCCATGTACCCTCATTGTCTAAGTTATTCCGAGTTGATTTAAAAGCTTTGCTGTGAAATGGACTTTAATTTGAAGCTGTCTTCATGCTATTATTGGTAATGACTTTGTGCCAGGTTTGTGTGACTGATTGGAATCACAGGCAGGTCCTAATACCAGAGCTCTGGAGATTTTGAAGTCTCTGCATGTCTTCTGAACATAGTTGTGTACATGAAAAATACTCTTAAGCCAAAGTGCCCCCCCCCATCAAAAAATAAAATATGGTTCAAATCCTTAAAAATCATACCTATCATTCCAGTTGTAGTAAACTTGAAATGTTGAACTGTTATAAATTGACCTAATTAAATTTTTCTTACACAATTTCTCATACACAATTTTTCTCTATTGGGGAATAGTGTGTCCTCCAAGTTAGACCTGAATTTCAGGACACTCCTTTCACTTGCTTAACAGTGACTTTAACAGGTGCAGCCTTTGGGGAATCACGTTTCTTAGGTTTTGATGAAATGTCATTTGAGCTCTTGAAGCGTTTCGGGAACTCGCATTGCATCATGGACAATGACGCAGGATCTCTGTGGGAGTCCTCCAGCAGCCGGAGCCCAGGGGCATGGCTCGGGCACACTTCCGCTGTTAGCAACATGCCAGAGGTTGGCCCGGTTTGAGATGTAACCGGGTAAGACTGCACCATGTCCCTATTATGATTCAAAGCGATTGTCAGACCCAGAGCGTGCCCAGTCTTGATCAAATCTCCGCTCGATGTAGAACACCCGGCACCCCAGCTGGGTATGTTTGTGATTTTTCTTTCTCTTCTCAGCCTACTAGAACAGCAGCTTGCCATGTTGGGGCTATGGCAGTGTGCATGTGGCTGTGGTCGATTGTGGTGAGATTGCATTCAGCGGGCTTGCGTGTGCGTTTGCGCGCGAGTGTGTGTGGCAGGGTGCAGTAGGCTGAAGGTAATTATTGAGGCCTTTTCTGAGAACTCCCCCTCCCAATGAAGCTCAGCCCGCTCCCTGGAAGCAGTGTGTGCATTCTGCGAAACAGCTGGCAACCTGCCGCACACTTACTTGCTGGTGAGCACACACACACACACACACACACACACACACACACACACACACACACACACACACAGGCATAGTCCCTTGCCTGAAGTGGACACTACATTTTGCTTAATGTTACTGGAAATTGTGCTTTCAGCTTAAGTGGTTTGTAGTAGCTCTGAAGTAACAACACTTAAAACAAAGTAGTTTGTAAACCAGTGTAGCTGACATTCCTGATGTAAATACAGTTATGTTTAGATCAGAAATGTGGTAATGTTGATGAGCACTAAATATTAGTTTAGAAAATTACACTAACTGAAGGTTTTCATAGCAGATAGATTGGACTGTAGCTAAATTCAAATCTACCCCTCAATGTCCTCAGGTTATTTAGATTGCCAGCATGTTTATGTGAGGGGCTGCTGCTGAGATAACATTACAGTAAAGCACTGTTTCAGTTTCTTGGAATAGTAATCACAGTTTTGCCAAGAGAGAAGGGCCTTTAATCAAAATATTGGGAAACATTTCTTTTTTTTCCATGGTAACACGCCCTTGTTCTTTAGGAAAATACCATTGTTGGTCTTCATGAATTCGTTTGCCGCATTAACAGATTTTTGAAGCTTAACTTTTTTTTTTACTTTAAATGTGACTGCAGTATTTTTCCATTGTCCTTTATGATTTTTTTTTTATTAAGAAAAGTGTTCACATTTGTTATGTGTTTAATGGGATGACTGTGTATTTATCACATTTGCTGATGGTAAACTACTATTGCTCTAAAAGGAAAGTGCTACTTTGCCCGTCCCTGTATATATTTAGTGAAAAGCCAATACCTGGAAGATAAGGATTCCGCTTGTGTGATTCCCTGCATTTCAGGACATTCATTTTCCAAGAACACTTCCTTTGCTTTCCCAGAGATCTCTCTGGTCTAGAGAAAAGTCCTTAGGGGATCAGCTATCCATGTCCTCAGGATCCCTGTGACGTTCTCCCTGAACCCCACTCTGGCCTTACATAACCAACCAAAAAGACTTATATAATGCACAGTGACTTACTGGGAAAAGTAGGAATTATTAAACATTTGAGGGCCGGACCTAAAGTAAACTGGATAAACTAAGAGGACTTCAGTAGTCTGGGGAACATCAATTTTTATTACAAAATAAAAAGGATCCGTATCCATAAATATATACAACACCCACATAGTGGGAATAGAAAACCAAATAAATTAATCTGGACTGATTAATATAGATACACCCAAATGCATTACACCAAGAACAAATAAGGAAGATGATGGAGTCAGGGCAGAGCTTTGGCTCAGTCTGCCCCAACTCTCATGCACCAAGCTGTGGGCAAAGCTGTGCACCTCACAGACAGTCTCCCTGTTGTCTCTCTGTCCATCACTTAAATGAGCAGTAAAACCCTCTGAAAAGGCTGCACCACATGGGGCCACAAGCCCATGCTAAACTCCACGCCATTTTTGTATACAGTCTGTGGTCTGATGACTGCTTTTGAGGAAACCAGTTACTTGTTTCCATTGTTATTAAAATTTTTTTTTAGAAAGCTGCCATTGCTTTACAAAAATGACCCTCACTGATTTGTCATTTGCAAGTCCTTTCGGTTCCATTAGACTTCCTACTAGCCGGTACTGGGGCCATGAAGGCTAATTTAACCTTCTCGAGCAGATTGGTTGCCAAAGCTTAAGCCAGGCTTACCATTCTCCAGAGACAATGCGCTCGAGCAGGGGTTTCCAAGCCCTGGAGAGTTACCACCTTGTACAGTTTTGTTACAACCCTGAACTAGCACACCTGCTTCTGATACTGAGAAGCTACTGAAGGACTTTATAACCTGCATCAGGTGTGTTGGATTAGAGTTGGAACTGAATTCTACAGGGCAGCAGATCACCAGCACTGCGCTTGTCCACCCATATTCAACAGCTTTTTATAGTTGCCATCACTGGACTTTTATGCAAAAGTCCAGTTTCTATGGAAATAAGCACCGCCGATATTCCCATGGCTGCTTTGCTTCCTGAGTGAGGTCATCGTCCTGTTCCTTTGACCCGGCTGTGCGTTCCATGGTGCTTTCACAGATGGAAAGGGTAGTTCTGCAGATACTCGAGGAGTGGGTTTGGTAGAGGCAGCATTTTGGGGCACTTGGTGGCTCTGTTGATGGCCAGTCGTGTAAGATGCTGTAAGGAGGGAAAGGCTTGAGGCCTGTTCAGTGGGCGTTTGAGCTTGAGAAATACGCTGCAGTCCGGAGGCGCCGGTGGGGCCGTGGCGTCGCTCTCGTCCTCGCCCGCCCCCTCCTTGCCCTTCCCGGAGCCCACATAGTGCTGCACGAGGCTGGGCACGTTGGGGAAAGAGTGGAGCCGTGGCCTGGCCGGAGAGCTGGAGTCCAGGCGGAAGCGCCCGCGGCTGTACTCAATGCGGACATTGGTGGGTCCACGGACTGTTTTGACGGACAGGGTCAGCATGTAGAGCGGGTGACTGCTGTCCCGAACAAGGAATGTGCCCTCTGGTGCCCCCTGCAGGACGGAATGGGCCTCACCAGCAGTGATGGCACCCCAGTACCATCCTGGGAAAAAGAAAAAAAAAGTGTAACCATTAATCACTAGTACTGAAGGAGAGAACACGAATTATGTTAAACAGTAATGGCGATCTTTCACCATTTCCATGTCTCTGTTGGTTGTGTGATGCGATTGTATTCTAGACTCTAGAGGACTTCCTTGTTGCTCTTACAATCTGACAACTTGTCTCGTCAAGCCACAAAAGCATAACCAAGTTTCCTTTAGAAAAGTAGTTTGGCGACATGCTTTATCCCTAACTGGGGTTGCCTTTGGCATCCCAGAAGCAGGTTCAGATAACAGTCATATGTGTGCTTTGTTATGTTGTTTCATATGTTGTTTCTTAACACATGTACATCTAGCTGTAAATGTCCTCGCTTGTATGAATTTTAAAACGATCTGGTGTTTGCCTGAGCATGTCAAGGGTTTGTACCTGATGCATCAAGATAACAGAATGTGCTGCCAATGGCTCGCAGGTCTGTGGTGGGGTCCCATAACTTGGTAGGTTTGTGAAGACATCGAGAGGTGGAAGAAAGGACCGACACTCCAAGAGGGACCACTTGAGTTTGAGAGTCTGATAACAGAGCTCTTGGACTAGGTAGACAAAACAAAAATGGATTCAATAAATCAAATAATCTAACAACTGACACCAAAAGCATATAGGCTGTTCGATACTGAATTGATGGATCATAGGGAATAAAATAATCCGCAGACCAATTCACCCGGAACGTCACATTATTGTCCCCCTTTGTTCTAGGGTTGTTCTGTTCTTATCTATTCACTGCGTTAATCGGGGACAAGCTTCAATACATTATAGGCTACCAATATTCCCGTTGGTGTCTCATTTGTACTAGGTGAAAGCCATTTACATTTAAACAAAAAATAATTTCTAAGTACAGTTTTTTCTGGTTTTGAAACTTCCTTAATGACACTATCGAAAGCGCTTTTTGAGCGAGCGATGTCAAGCTATATTGTTGTGAAATATAAATTGTGCCACTGTAAGCACATGTAGTTTCAGTGTTTTGACGGTATTTCTAAAGAATACCAACACGTTACACCTGCTTTCTAGTCACTGTTTAATGAAAGTAGGTAAAGCTCAAAACAACTTTACATTAAACAGGTCGGGTGAAATCACCAATCTCACAGAATGACACAATGGATAAAGAAAATGATGTGGCTTTAGTAATTACATTTAAAATTAAACTATAGGCTTCTCATATCTTTCCATTCAAACGTAAAATACAGATGCACTCACCTCTGGACGCAGAGAATCATCGTGAGAATCGAGCCTACAATCTGATTCCTAAACGATTTCAAAGTTCTTGTGGCTGTTGTTGCCGTTAGTTCAAAATACACTACGACCGCGTTTCTTCTTCACGCCTAAACGATCCTCGGTACCACGCTGTCAACTCCCTTGTGAAAATGACCCACGTTATAAAAGGACGCTTTAAATAATTACTAAAGGATCTAAACTGTGCATGAATCGGCAGCAGACATGGTTTGGGCAAATGAAAGGTGTCACGCCAGTTAATATCCTAAACCCGAACAGACGCAACACGGTAGGGTTTGGCTTGTTCAGTTCGACTGGATTCCAGCGACGGCGTTTCTCGGAACCAGCGCGTGTGCCAGCGCCTCTGACGCGCTCGGCAGCCAGTCCCACAGACCGTGTGAATCTTTATTTCTAGGATACTACTTCATATCGTGTTTTTTTTTACAAGCTCAGAAGACTTCAGCATGGTTGTCTTACAGTGTGGGACTCTGCTTGAGTTTTTTTTTTTTTTTAGATAAACATGATACGATTGCGGGTATTACCTAGGGATTTGCCGCGAAAGCGTTCTAAGAACTTTCCAGGAAACGGGAGCGTTTGAGTGACTGCAGCCAATCAGCGCGCTCGCTCCGTCTCCGCGGCCACGCCCTCTCAAGCTCGCGCTGCGGTTAACTGTTTGCTTCCTGTTCAACGACGCGTCTGAAGTCGCGAGGTGTTACTTCTGCGAATAACCTTTACTATCATGTGGCGGTTGTTAATTGAGTTTATTTGCATTGATATTTCTGCGAAATTACCTGATTTGCCCTTTGCCACCTTTCCGTTGTGCGCGTTATAGTTATTTCGGTGTGCATCACGCTGGTTGGCATTTTGTTCACTGTAATTAGGACTAAATATATTAGTGTTGGACGTAAATACCTGGTCAGGCACTACGCGGTTGTTTGTGATCACTAAATCCGGACGGGCACCGCTCCACTTCAAGCGTGGCTACGACGAGCGTGTCGGTACCGCCATCTGGAGGTTCCTGTTCCTAGACTTGGTCATTTATTCCCCAGTGAGAAACTGGCAAAACTATGGTTAGTTAATCTCTCACCTAACGTTCTTGCCTCTCCTGAACTCACAATAGTTCAACCAACTAAAGCTAAATTACTAAAATATTGCGAGATCTGTGTGAAAATCGTGCACACGTGACCAGTTATCAATTTGAAAAGGAAATCTTATGATCGTTCTCACAAGCTGCACATTTTAGAGGGTCTAACCTATGTTCTGTACTAAGGAACATGTACTAACTAACTATTCTCAGAAATCAAACGCACAAGAACATAATGTTCTGACCACTTAATAGACAACTAAATCTAACTGGTATTTACAGATGGTTTCAAGTTCTTCGACTTCATTGAAACCTGGTTATTTTTGACACTCATCATACAGGAAAATGTTTTTTATTTGGAATTCATTTTCTGATAACAGCTAAATAAACAAAACACTGAGAAGGACAGAGTTCAGCATGACAAAAGTGCAAAAAAGAAAAAAGAAAGTGCACATCGGTAGGCTTTTGAGATGATGGCCAAGCATATCATGGCATACTCAGTAAGACATTTAACAGATCTAACACAGATGTAAAAGACAGGTGTGACCTAATGCGGTCAAAACTTCACTACTGCGTCTGGAGGCCCATCAGTATTTCTGCTGATGCGATGGACATTTAGTAACCAACGCGCCTGAAAAACTATCAACATTGTGGTTTGTTCACTTGTTAGAGATATTTGGATGTTGTGTCTTTATGTGATAAGCTTAATTGTGACCAAATTAAAATGCTTCTTAGACCCAATATCAAACAAATCGAAAACAGATGTTCAAAAAACATTTGGATAAAGAGCAGATTTAGTAATAATTACCTGAATACATATTTGATATTAAAATGACTGAATATTAAACTCACCACATACTTTAATAAACTGGATATTTTAGAAATGTATATTTCACACACTGTAATGGCCATCCTATTCATTATTAGGACCTGTGTAAGCTGGATAATTTGGGGTGGCAGACTTTCAAGTCAACATTGCTATATCTGAAATTAAATCATAGCAACCACTGCACTACTATGTCAGTGCCACTGTTGTATTGCTCTGCCGTGCGTTCAAAGTCTAGTCAGAAACTGACCAGTGCGTGGGAGACAGAACTGATATAGTGCATGGCCACAGATGGGCCACCGTTTGTGATTATGAACACGTGAAATGCACTCAGATGTAGGTGTAGCTAATGAAGTTGGTATTTACAAGTGTGTGGTGAGTGTGTATGAGAAAAATTGACAGGTTAAGTCTCTGTTATCAAGCCAAATGCATAACAAAATATAGACAGACAATTTACAGAGACAGTACATTCCTGAGCTTTTTTTTTTTTCTAAATTTTTTTATGGACCTGTACAAGAATTTGTCAAAACGAAACAACTTATTAAATAATAAACACAAGCGAAAGAAGTAAAAACCCAAAGAATCACAATCCAGAAGGATGAAAACAAATGGAGTCAACATATCACCTCACACACAGGCAGGGAGACCAGCCAGCATCATGGCCTCTGGCCCACAACAGCCAGGCCTTGCTGGCCTCTCCCTCCTGCCGCGCTGGCCTCTCCATCCTCCCTAGCTGTTCTTGCCGTTCTCTTCTGCTCCTTTAATGAGGCGTTTGCTTCCTCTTTTCCCTGCAGGGCCTCTGGGTTTGGCGAAGGCCTGTCTGTGAGTGTGCTGCTTGGGGTGGACTTCCTCATACAGATACTGCTCAGTCAGCTCCTCACCACTGTCTATTTCCATCTGCAGGACATCACGCACATGCGCGCACGCACGCACGCACGCACGCACACACACACACACACACACACACACACACACACACACACACACACACACACACACACACACACACACACACACACACACACACAGTATTACTATCTTTACTGGGGGAAGGGACATTCCATTATTGTTATTAACAGACAAATACTGATAGGTTAACCTAAACCAAACTCCAATCTAAACCTTGATATGTAATCTTTGGCCTCTTCTAGCAAACCTTTTCTTCAGAAGTATATTAAAATATCAGAATTTTCATGAATTTCATTGTAAGAGAGAGAAATAAATTCACAACATGCAAACATAATTTAGTAAGACTGATAATGTCTCTTTATTTGACTTACTGAGCACAAAGCATGAGCTCTGCTAAGGAAATCTCTCATAAGAGAAGACTGTCATTCTGGATTGGAAGCTCCTTGCCAGCATTTAAATGCCAGTGTCTAATTATATCTTCTATAAATAACTAACAACAGGCTACATAGCACACATGGCATTTGCTTTGTTGACACTAGAAATGGATAATGTCTAACAGTCTACTGACTGACTGATTATCCACTGATTATCCCAGCTTGTTTGACCGAGTATCAATCTGTCCTCAAAATATACATATGTACATACACATACATCAGTAAGCTTCTGTGTTTGCGCTCGTAAAAGTTTGTTATTAAACTCCGAGCCGATTCCTCAGCACAGGACCTTACACTTTAACAAACCGCACAGTCTGATCGGCTCTAGCGCACGTTATAATGATGTCCTGCTCTTCATCTCAACCAACCCGGGGCTCCCCGGGACCCCGTCATGCTCCGCCCCGTGCCGGTGCCGTGCGTCTCCCGGGGGACCCCACCTTTTTTACCACCTCTATGCAGTAGTCCTGCTCCACCTCCTCCAGCAGGTGGCTCTTACAGCTGGAGTAGAGCATCCTCTCCTTCACGCTGCAGCGGTAGCCCGGCATGGAGTAGATGAACACTGGGGGCACAGCGCGCCGAACGCGAGAGGGAGCAGTCAACGTCACGCGGGTTTGAGCGGGGGGGGCGTAAGTGAGGAGGGCCACGCCCTCGTACATACCCACGGCCTCCAGGGAGTCGCCCTCGTGCGTGTGCTTGTAGAGGAAGAAGTGGTAACGCGGCACGTCCTCGGGGATCCTGCAGGGCAGCTCGCGCGTTTCCGTCGCTCGGGTGTGCACCAGCTCGATCGTCTCCCTTTCTGTGTCCAGCCTCTGATGCGACGTGCAGTTATGGAGCAAAAATATGGATTAAATACACAAATATACATTAAAGAAGGAGCTCTGATATATCGGTCAAATTTGGAGAACTGGGTGAATTGACGTCAGTTCTCCTATGTGCATGGTGCATTGGTCAGCGTTGATCTGAGTGTATGTTGTAGAAACAGTGTGCACGGATGCATCTTCGTATGTGAGTGCGTGCTGTATTCTCACCAGTTGGATGTAATTAATGCGTCTCTCTGCAAGCTGTTGTAGAGCACGTTTGGCCTCTGGCTGCAAGGGAAAGGCCAGGCCCTGTAACGTCTGGTGCTTACTGTCCACGCTGATCTCTGTTTTCACCTGCAGGGGGAGACACATACAAACATGCGTGTGCCCATGTACGCACACAGCATGGGGATAATATGAGGACCACATCCACTCTGGACTGATATATACAGACCACATGACAAGTTTCATAAACATGCCACTGTTTATGAACGGAACACTAAGGTAACCAATCTCTACTCATTCATGACTATTCACATTAACAACTCACAGCTCATTTTATTTGAAGGACATGACAATAAGGCATGAATAACACTAGCATAAGACAAGAGATCATTGTATTAACTCTGTGTTAACTCTAGATATAGTGCATGGTAGTAATTCTATGGTAACGTAATTCTTGATCTACAGCACTATGTAAGTCTTGATCTACAGCACTATGTTAACCCCGTGATGACTCGGGCTCTAGAGCAGCATGTAAATTGGTCGTGTAGTGTAGAGTGTAGTATGGTAACCACATGGTAACCTCAGCTCCAGACCAACACTGTAACTCTGTAGTAACTTTGGCTCTAGGTTGGTATGGTAACTCTGCGGTAGTACAAACTGAAATAAATTCACCATTTCATCAGCACAGGTCAGAAATTATTCAGAAATTGTTATAATGGATTTTGCCTCCCTGTCCCTGATTAAACCATATGTTTAGGTCATCATTGGCAAGTTCTTGAAATATACCGTGTGGTAGTACAGATTTCCTTGCATCCTGACTTTGCAAATCTCTTTTTCCAGGATCAATTGACTCATGTGTGAACTCTACAGACCATTTTGCATGTGCTAAAAATGTTTCATCATTATGACCAAACACGTTTTAGACATTTTGGGTTTGGTGTATTGCAGCCAAATGCAGCCACCCCCACCCACAGGACCAGCACCCAGGTCCTGAATGGAGGTGAGCAAGAGCTCTTAGCACCAGACCAAAGAGCCAGATTAGTGGCATAGCAGCCAGGGCACCCATATCACGTGTTAATGGACTGTCCTTCAAATAAAGTGTTGACAAGAGCAGCTTCAACACAATCTACTGGTTTGCCATACAGACAGATGCACACAGAGCACACAGCTTTCATCCTCTGGAGAAAGAAGAAAACACACACTCACCTGCTTAACCCTGCCCTGTGAAGATCAAACATCACAAACATTACCATCAATGGTCGGACAGGTAACACTGAAGTATTCACATTAAATTGTTCTGCTTGAGAAACCCAGCAGATTCCAGTGAGATTCGGCCGTGTATTTGGTTGACATGAGTGGGTGGGGCTTCACCTCTGTGATTTTGATTCGCTGCAGCTCCTGTTCAGCAGCTGTGAGAGGGGCGGGTCCAGAGCTCAGGGACATGTGGCGTAGGTAACCTTGGAGACACACGTCATCCTGGTGGGGATAGAAATGCAAACAAAAAATGAGTTTGAAACAAACATGGTTCATGCTACCATTTATAAAATCCCTGAAAGTGCACATACCACCACGTTGCCAAAAATTTCATCTTTGACGTGTCCCCCTCCAAACTCTTTCTTCACTGTTGCCCGAGTGGCAGCATACAACATCTTCTGTCTGACCTGCACTCACCATATCCACACACAAAATACAGAATCTTCAGGATTCAAATCTGTGTCTAAAAAAGGAGTGTAATATGATAAATCATACATAAATATGTGTCTGTCAAGACAACACAAGTGTGCTGCATTAGAAAATGTATTTCACACCGGCGACTGGTCAGGTGACCAGGAGATGAAGAGCCATTCATAGCCCTGTGCATTCTGGGAATCAAGGCGGTACAGGATATAGCAGGGCTCCTGAGGATGCAGCAGAGGAAGCAGGAAGTGGTCATAATCTTTCTCCCAGCACTGTGACGGCTCTCGGTACGCCCCCAGCACCAGCTGTTCTGAAATACACACAACAGCTTGTATCATATGCCTCGTACATAGGAAGACCAATCTACTCCATATCTTGTTCACTTTTGTCACCTGTGTAAACAAGAACCACATTAGATAAAATGACACATAAAGATGAATTTGACAATTTGCAGTGGAGTCCATAAGTAACCACAAAGTGATACTTTTGTTTTCCTCTGTTCTCCAGTACACTTGAATCAAAATTCAGTGACTGAGTTTTGATTGCAGAATGTCCATTTTAATTCAAGTTACCTCCCCATTTGATAGGATCCTCAGTTTCTTATATAAGATCTTCTATTTCAGTCACCACAGGTAATTGGACAAATGAAAGAAGATGTAAACAGTTTACTGTAAGAAAACACCAGACGTCTTTACTTCCTTATGTTATGATGGTTATCTGTAAAGTAGATGCTCTGAAACGCTCAGTCACTGCCTTGAGATCAAAAAATGTCAGCAAGGTTTGTGAATCCAGTACACAGTGATTCTCAGTCCTGGTACTAGAGCACTACACATGCTTGTTCCAACACTCCCAGTTCAAGGTCAGTGTACATTCATTAGCCGACGAGTTGAGTTGGTTTACTGGAAGCTGGGAACATGATCACGCGTGCAGCACAGGGGATGGCCAGGGCCTGGGAACATGATCACGCGTGCAGCACAGGGGCACATTATATACAAGATTAATATAATATTAAATATTCTGAATTCCACTGAGTTTAAAACATCAACATGTTTTATATAGGATAAATTAAATAAGTACATATCTGACATATAAAGACATGGACTTCCACATTCTGAACTTCGGAGTGCATTTATTTAACAAACAAAAGTATTTTGTATAGCTGTGCTGCTGTATGTAGACAAATTGTTAAATTTTGCATACACAGGGAGTGAATAGGACCAAAAAAAAGATTTTTATAGCAAATTAAAATACCATTTAATCAATACTGTTTGTAAGTAATTTTTTCATTAAATTACCAAAATGAACAAACAGTTCAAACTCTCTTTTGTTCCACCATTACTAAATCCTGCTGTCAACATAACTTCTGCATTACATAAATACATTACATATTTAAGAGCAACTGGGCAGGGATCTGGAACTTTAACCTCTTTGGCAAATTCATTAGCATGGCACCTCTAGGCATCTTTTGTCATGTGCTGAGATGATATTACACCTAGCCAAGTCTTGGCTACCACCATCAACACCTTTAGTCACCTTTACCTGTGGCCCCTGAGCACTTTAAAAACAATGACTCATCACTAGCTTTAATGACAATGATCTTGTGCTCTTGCAAACTCCAGCAAGACCAGCGCATCTGAAAACACAGTTCAGAGAGATTAAGAGAATTTGCACTTCACAAAAATAACCACTGAATGAGGACACTGTCAAAGATCTTTAATAGCATGTCAATAAGTGAGCATGTCATGAACACACAAACACCTAGACACACACGTCAGTATGTCCTTGGTGGGGGATTTCCTGAACGTCTTTTGCAGCAACTACTATTCTAGGCCTGCACACATTCTGCCTATCAGCACAGATGCATACTTTCCATCACCAATTCACTTGCCCATAAGCACACGCACTCACCCAATCACACACAAATATATATATATATATAATGTTTGTTATATAAATAACAAACATGATGTGCAGACACGTATCTCACATAATAAATAGAAAGATAAACTGTCTCACTGTCTGTCTCTCTCTCTGAAAACAATAATGTGGTACTGAGAACTTAGTTAACTGACATCTCCATGTCACAGTCTACTGAAGTTGTAGAATATGTATACCAAGTGACAGTGAACGGCATGTCCTTTGTCCATAGCCAATCATGCAACAGTTATTCATGTGACTCAAGAGCTCGGCCAATCGCAACCCATCTGACAGTTTTGGACTTTTTCCTCTTACTGAATCATACTGAAAATATCTGCGACCAAATGGGAGTCCACTAAGCGACACACACCGAAAAAGACAACCCAGACACGACACTTAAAATAAGTCTCAGACATCACCCGTGCAGACGGGCTCCAGAGAGAGAGCCTGGAGAGTTACAGAACACTGTGAGTTTTGCAGCCCCGTGGTCTCTCCAGAGACATGAGAGGACTACAATCAGGTTCAAAGAGACTGTTTCTTTCAGTCTGGATCTGATCAAAAAGCAATACAGACCAAGCAAACAATCAGTCTGAAAAGAACATCTGTGGTTTTGTTTTAATGACCAGTCATGTGATAATGTTAATCAAATAGCCTGCTTATCATGGTGCTATGATGTGCAATAGTACAAAAGACTTAGTGGTATTTAAACCAAAAACAAACGTGTAAGACGGATTGACACAACCTGACATCCTTTGACAAAGACACCTTATATTCTGTTGGCATACTTTGTTTTGTATCAATGACTTATTCCTCTTTTTTATATTCTATACATCAACTTAAATGCTCTGTACGTTTTAATTTGTACTTATGAAGCTAAAACTCTAAAATGTACAGATAAATGGCAGAGTGAGTAATGTATTCTAACATTCAGGCAAAATGTACAGTTATGGATGTGAATCATATGCACATGAGACACACACACACACTGAAGTGATGTAAGATGACCTCAACTAAATGTAATAGTCTCTTTTGTATTCTCCTCCCCAGAAAGTCGGTCATGTAATTTGATAGTTGTTGAGCTTTTCATTTGATATTGGGAACATATACACAAGCACACACTGCAACCGAGATCAGTAAATCCCTCATTGACCAATCAGCATCAGTGTCAACTGATGAACCACCTGACTGTACACATGTTCACCCTGATCTTTCTCAATCGTAATATGTTGTGAAATATATGTTGTCCCTTCCACCATCTTACTTCATCTCAGCTCTGGACACCAAAAAAACAACATTGATACTTATAGCTTATAAATATAGAACTCGAGAGATAACCAGCAATCTAACACCTGCACAAATAAATGAATAGTCAAGTGGGCTTATTTCAGACAATAAACTTAACTGGCTCAATTATGAAGTTAGATTTGAATATGTACATCTTAATATAAAATACATCAAGATAAATAACTTCATTAGATTTCAACATGTGCGTTTATGCCATGTAATGCTTACTCTAAACTGCCCTGCAGGCCACCACAGCCTCACACCCAAACAACAGTGCAATGTTTAAATGAACTGAGCAGTAAAAAGGCTTTAAAAACTCAAGTCACTCCACTAGGCACTTAAAAACAAAAAACACCTCTGAACCTGAACTCCAAACAGTTGTTTGCTCTCTTCAAATGACAGACATTTCAATGTGAAGAAGACTGAATTTGACAATAAATGCAGCCTAAGGTTCTCTTTCACTTCATCGAACACTTCCACGGTCGTGCCTCCTGACTTGGACAACTCTGAATATGAGGATCGCTTAGTCAGATGGACAAGAACTGCATGTTCACAATAATGTAAGGGAGAAAAAAAAGCTACTTCTTCTCTTGTTTAGGTTACGTCTCAGTTTGACACGCGGCCTTACACCAAGTTTCACCTGGCAAATGTCCTCCAGTTTGGTGAGTGAACTCTTGGGAGTGGTGGCATACTCACCGTCTCGGATCAGCACCTGGATGAGGCGGCCCGTGCCACCCCTCGCCTTCACTAGAAGCCTCCGAAGCTCTTCTGTCACCACCAGGACCAGGAACATGGCGGGTTGGTGTGTCTACCCGCCGGGGAGCTCTGTCTGTGGGGAGAACTGAAGAAGTGGGTGCAGCTCACCTGGAGGATCTTCACAGCCCCTAAGAGATGACTGTACACCTAGGTAAGAGCTAGATCAAGACTCTCGAACGGCACGATGCAGACTAATACCCGCGATATGAAGCAAGAGAGCATGTGGGCTTGCGGTCTTTAGACAAGAGCGTGGCGAGAACGGCGTATGCTAGAGTGGGGGGTCATGTATCTAGGGCAGGATTGTGTGTGCTTGCAAATGGAACCCGATCCCACTTGCCCCAAATTTAGCAGCCACAGGCTTGGTGTGTATGGCCTTGGGCAACAGCCTCCCCTCCCCCACAAGAGTCTCTGACACACGGAGCAATCAGAGCCGAAGCGGTCAGTGACACTCACCTGGAGTCCGGGAAAGCATCTTCAAACAACACCCGAACGGACAAACCAGAGTGCATTAAACTGAATTGAAGAGCGGTACGTAGCGATGGACATCTTCTGAAACACTCACACATTTGAAGTGAGAGCATCAACAACCATAAGGGACTAGAAACCAAGGTGTACTTCCACCATTTATTTGTGTGTAATAAAACAACCACTAGACAATAAAAAGAACCAAACTATCCCACTTCGTTTTTTTCTAAATGGCTGTAGTGACAGTTCTTCAATGATGTTTGAGGATAGTGCATTCTTGAGAGAACTGAGGATTGCATTTTGGTGAAAATTTAACGGTACTGTATACTTCTCTTAAAGATATTACATCATGGTCCGAACATCTAGTTGGTGCAAGATACAAAAGCTGTGTGCAGGAAGAGAGAATTGAAGATCTGATTTCATTTCCTGACTCTACCTTTCACCTTCACAGGTCATCACAGAAAACCTCGATGGCAAGTCAACCAATTCACGACTTTGAATGTTTTAATGTTCCTTTACACAAATTACTAAAGAAAAAGGTAATAATAACGAAAAACAAAAGCTACCAGACTCTTGCTGGGATAAGACATCATGGAATCATGGTGCTATAGAACAGTCAAGTGACACTAACCCCATCATCAACCAGCATTTATTCAAGCAGAACGAGATTAGAGATAGGGGGATGAAGCATGGTTTCAAAAAGTGGCATTTTCCGACCATTTAGAGCAGCGGTCCCCAACCCTTTTTTGTACCACGGACCTGTTACGTCAGACAGTAATTTCATGGACCGGCCTTTAAAGTGTGGGGGGTAAATACGACGAAATAAAATTATATGACTGGCATAAAAACAAATATAAAGTGCATAAAAGTAACTCACCATACGCTGACTGATGTAATTGGGAAGAAAATAGCATTTAAATTTTTTTCAAAATAATCGAAGACGTTTGTAGAGTCCTGTATTTAGACGACTATATTTAGCATTTAGAGCAAACATTATCTTCACAAATAAATGCACATCACAAATAGATTAGACTGTTTTACAAAAAAACATTGTTTAATGATAAGTATAAAATGAACATAAAGAAATACATCTTTGCTTCATTGCCAACATATTTACAGTAGAGCGAGCAGTCCCAGCGAGCTATTGGCAGAGTACATGCTGCCATCTGTTGGACTGGAGCAGCTTGCCAAAGTTAAAGTCACGTTAAGAGAACAGTTTCATTCTCAGTCATCAATCGTGGGTAACCAAAATGCCTGTGGAAGTGAGAAGAGAATTTAGTATCTTTTAAAGCACATACAAATTCAGACCTGCTGTATTTAGAAGTCTTTACATCAGAGCTGACTAGGCAGGAAATGGGACATGTTCCTAATAATGAAGACAATCATACACCTACTTTCATTCAATCTCAGTGTGATGTATCCGAGCAATATCTCACCATGTTAGAACAGGCACTGGCAAAGGTCATGAACTTGGGGTTAAACTGCAGGCAGGTGACGGGCCCCGTATGCTTCCCATCCAGCACCGCTACCTTCATCCCGCTTTCAGCGTTCCACACGTGGATCTTCCCGTCCTCTGAACCTGGAGAACCAAGCTGCACTCAAAGCTCTGCCGCATGACATGGACAAATAACGCCCCCCCAACAAAATACTTTTTTTTTTTGCATTGTGGTCCATGTAGTACTGTAGTACCCTGTAGTACTACAGATAGTAAATGTATTCGGCTTACCTATCATGACAAACTGAGAGTCTGGGGTGAAGGAAGCTTCTAGAATCACACCTTTACTGTTGTTGTAGCCCTGTCAAGCATAATAATCAAAGGAAATGGATTTAAACACAATGACCAAACCCCCCCCCCCCCCCCAAACAAACATTACGTTACAGATCACCAGCCAGGCAATTCGTCACCAATGATTTACACAAAGCACTTTGCATAAAAAAGGCCATGAACACAAAAATGATTTAATACAAATAATTATGTGAGAGCTGTTGTCTGGGGCTACATGTGCCCACTGATCCTCTAAGTTCTCCCCAAATGTAGTAGAGCTGACTGTATCCTGCCTCTGACACATTGTCTTTTTGCAAACTTTAGCTGTTATGGATCAAGTGAATGCAAAGAAGCGTAATATTTTCTCTTTTTTCCATCTCTAACCATAGTCTCTTAAGTTGGTTGCAAGTCATTATAAATACACATTGCCTGCTCCCCAACTCTGTTGAAGATAAATCATCACATAGAAATCACCACTATCCCAAACAGACCAGGGACTTGAACCACTGGCCACCAAGGATTTGAGATCTGCAAATTCTATTCATTATTAATTCATTGTCTATTGTTAATATGCATTTATTGCCTTTGCAAATGGCCATAAATCATATACAGTCTAGAGTTACAATCCGGCATGACTTATGACTTAAGCAAAACAATGAAAACAAATGCTGGATTCCAAAAAGAGTAAAGTTGGATAAAGTCCTGCTTGTAACTTCTCGTGAAAATCCACAGGCCAAAACACCTTATGCTGTTGATGAAACCCAGCAGTCCTGTCAAAACACTCCTCCAAGACTTTCCACAAAGATGCTGCCTCCCCCAGATCAACGCGTTCCAGGATAGGGGGTGGAAAGGCGTACTAACAAATCGTTTTTTCAGATCACCGCTTTGTCCAAGTTTCACCCCAAGCTACGATAACCCTCCCCCAGTCCTGTGGTTCTTCAACTGCTTGGATGACATGTTGTAAACTTAACGTGATCAACACGAGTCACAAACAGCCGAGCTTGTAGAAAATACGACCTATTAGAAACTCACAGCACCTGTGAGGAATTTTATTGCTGTCTGGATGCAAGATGTTTATCACTGAAGACACATGTACTAAAAAAATTATTACAGACGCCTCCTGCTAAACTAATATGATCCAAATGTGGCTATTGGCAGCCAAATAAGAGGCTTAACCAAAACAGAGCGCACTCACCCCAAATGAATGCAGTACAGCCCCTTTGAAAGCATCGAGCAGTCTGAGCGTTCCCCCGTTGCTGGAGACCAGGATGAGCTTGCCGTCATTGCTGAATTTGAGGCCGGTCCACTCACACGTGCGTTCGTACTGGAGTTTGAATGTAGCAAAGGGACCCTACAGAAGACAATGTGAGAACATTTTGCCATTTGGCTACTTGAACTGCACTCCATTAACAATGGCAAAGACCTGGCTCGCCTCTGGTGGAATTTGTACATTCCTCTAATTTCTAAAAGTTTAATTAGGGATTTCTGAAAAGCAGATGGATGCAACAATGAGAAACAACCGTTGAAATGTATTCATCTTAAATTTTACATTTCCTGCCCCTATGAAAGAAAAAAAAAGAAAAAATACTCCCTCCTAAATATCACCACAGGTACTGATGTTCGGTGAATTTACCAGACTCTTACTTTGTCAAAAGAACGCAGGTCATAGAGCTTCACCATCTCAGAGTTGACACCTGCAGCAAATATCAGGCCCTCGGGATCAAATGAACACACTGGCTTTCCCTGCAGATGCATCAGGCCCTGTGACCACAGAGAGGATTCTCATCAGCCTGACGGGAGCACTGGACTCACAACATCGGACAACACCAAAGAATAAAAGTCCCTCAACTCAGAGCACAAGAGGCTTTACCTGACAGTTAGGAGACCGAAGGTCCCATAGCCGAATGGTTTTATCCAGGGAGCCCGAGATGAAGGTGTCATCAACTGGCGACATGGAGAGGGCGACAACCCTGCAAATTATAATCCAAGGTATAAGTCACATGGTCAAAAATGTCAAACACGACTATCAACACAATCTCAAGGTTCAACTGTAGTCCAAAGTCCTAATGTAGCTAAACCAATACAAATTACTGTAAATATAGTAATATGGTTACTCGAGTTTGATTATTGTGTCACTGAACATTGGTGTTAAGCTTTCAATCTTCTAACCTCTTAGGTCACGTCACATTAGTGTAAAACAGCATTTTCATCTTCCTTACCTTTTACTGTGCCCAGGAAAGTAACGTATGTACTTATTGTCATGTAGAGACAGGTAGCGTATAGTGTCTACATTAATACAGAAAGTAAGAAGACAGACTTTATCAACCAATCCAACAAAGCATTTCAAGCACTTTATATGGGGAAGTGTAAAAAAGCTTAGAGTTTCACAGGATGTTTTATGATTGAATTTTAAAATCAGTTGATGACAAATTCCAGTTCTAGTCCAATAAATTTTACATTTAAACCAGTATCAAAGTTCCTGTTGGTGCTGATATCCAGGTAGCGGTTTAGATGAGTGGGCACCAGCCTGGGCAAGGCAGTAGTCTGTACAGTTAGCTCCTTGAAAGGGCAGAATCACAGACCCTCAAACTGTACAAACAACTACCTCAAGCCAGAGTGGGCACAGCCTGGTAGCCCTGAACAAGCATTGTGTAGAGGGGTCAGGGAAGGGTGATCAAATGCTTATTACTACTTCACATTTAATTTAATAAACATGTTTCACAGACCTATAACTTACAAATGTTCGACAAAACATGGAATGGGCTTTCAAAGATACATACCATCAATCTTGTTGGAGCTGTAGACGACTGTGTTGGCAGCATGCGTGTACCTGATGAGGTCCACTCCATACTTTTTACTGTACAGGGTCCGCTTGGGTCTGTATTGTAAACAATTTAGCAGGGCAAAGAAATCGTTCCATTATAATTATCTAGAAAACAACCGTAATTGCAGAATTTGGTCAAGGCACACAAAAAATCTGCGTAAATTTACACGCGCTTTAAATGTTTCTTTGCAAAGAAAAAAAACAAATGGCTAATAATTACAAGTAAAGCGACGAGAGGAAATTAGCAAAGCTAGCTAATGATCTGCTAAACGACATCTTAAAATTATTAGCTGAGAAAGAGAGCGTTTATCTAGCTAAATAAACTGTTAACCTAGGTTCGAAATGGGATTAGCCCGAGAGTGCCGTTAGGGACAATTCTTTGAACGAGGCGGCGTCAACCATGTAACACTAACTGGCCGGGTTAGTTACGCGAGGCCGAGGCTTTTAGGCCTAAAGGCGCCGTACCTACCCGTTACGTTATTGAGCATTGGTCGAGGAGCCCGGGCTATAAACTAAAGTACTTTCTTACTCACTTTCCCTCCTGGCAGTCGTACAAGACAATCGAGTCATCGTCGCTGCTTGATATCACCGTCTCGCCGTTTGAACTGAAGTCAAAGCAGTTGATTTTGTCCGAATTTTCTCGGAACACCTTCGCAACCCTGAAACTCCGCAGCACATTGTCCGTGAGCTTCATGGCGGTGGCCTTGCTTTGTGCCTGGCCAGGCGCAGGCTTCTTCTTCACCACAAAATCAAATTGATCGGAGTCGATTTAGGCAATAATTCTAGACTAATTTTATGTACGTAAGATCGTTTTGGAAATGAAAATGTATTTAGATGTATTTCTCAGTCATCTATGGAAAAGCCCGCCTGCACAATTTTTGCTAACAGTAGGTGTTGCCTGCCGGTGAAATTAGAAATTTTACGATACAACCAAATGTCCGTTACGAACTCAAAATTACCTTCAGAATAAAAGCCCTAGCACGAGTGACGTTAAAAAGGCTTATAAGTTTAAATTTGTTATATGACTAATTTCTCATTTTATTTGGCATATGATATAATGTTCCATTATGTTTGCAGAAACCCCAGTAAGCTGCTTAGAGTGGATATGATAATTAATGTTTGTGAGGCATAGGGTTAGAATGTCACATCAGTTCTCCAGATACTGCATAACTGCATGTGTGTAATCGCTATGTTGAATACAAATTTTCCACATCTATGTATTTGTAATATGAAGTGAAGTTGGCCTCATATTACCTATCATGGCCTCTCATGTTATTTCCCTAAATCTGTTAATACAAACACTAAACATATTATAGACGAATGAAAAATGGATGAATATTATTAGGATTCAAGATTAACTTCTCTCTTACATGATAAATATTTCACATAGACATCATATTAACCTCAACCTTATTAAACCGCAACTCCAACAACAATCTCCAAGACACTTGGTGGAGACAGTGGAGCAGAAGAGAGTGAAGAAATAGGTGTAATGCTTCAATGCTTCTAGACACTTAAAAAATATATTTTAGTCTATTTGTATATTGTGTATTTTAGAAGAGAAACTCCTCCTTGTTTACGGAGTACAAAAAAACGTCATAATGTCAACTTCTGATCCAAAGGTAGGTTTAGATCACCTTTTCAAATCTAACTAAAATGCATACTACATTTGATGCAATGTACCTGCAAGTCAGATAATTGTAATTTAGGGATTTATTAAGCTTCACTTCAACAGCAAAACTATGTTGTCTAAAGGGGAACGTCTGCACTGTGGGAAACATGTACATATTCACAGTGGATGTGAGTGCATTCTCACCAGAGCAAGTGATTGTAACCTCTTCAAATAACCTCATTCAAGTTTCTGCTGAGAAGGTAAAAGCAAAATAATACTACAGCAGCTACACAGAATAGAAAGATTATGAGAGCGAACTTTGTAGGGTATTTAACTTTTGGGAGACTGTGGGGATATAAACACTCCAGCCATGCTTACAGCTAACACAGAAAGTTCCTCTAACTTTGAATTTCCTCATGTTCCACATTTGTTCTTTTCTGAACAGTGTTTTCTTCCTATTTGTTTCTCACTGTTGACCAGCTTGCACCAGACGGCACAATCATGGATACATTTTCACACAAATGCCAGTTTCCAGCAGATGTGGACCCCATGTCAGTGACATCATCCATGGGGAAAGGTGGTGCATTAACAGTTACTGCTTGCAAGCATAAGATATAGAATCAGACAACAGTTGGAACAGGACTATAGATTTACTGCAAAGGTCACTACATTTTTCATATAGACATGTTTTTTTTTGTTTGTTTGTTTTTTTGCTCTTATAAATACGATTTATTGATCTGTGTCTCATTGGGACTTGTGTATATTACAGGATAAAACATCTCAATCAGCAAAGTAAAAAATTTTAAAGAAACATGTAATTACCTAATCTGATTATATGTGGTGAAATATATTGTTCTGAATATATAACCTTGTTGATATTAATTTCATTTTATGAGTTTTATACACATTTGGAAGAAATTAGTAAGCCTCTGAAACTAACACTTACATTCTTTTGATGTTGCTGTTGAATTAATACTAATCTTTTGTATTCATTTAATAATTCTTCTAATAATAAGTGAAAATGGCTGAATGAGTTGAGGTAGCTTTATTGTTCATTGAGTTCTCTGTCAATTATTAAACATTTTTCCAACATACAGGACCTTGAAGCTGGTTCCGCTTAATCTTGGACTGATGTAGTCAAGCTTGTATTGAATTTTAAAAACTTGTATTAATTTTCATGATAGAATTATAATGAACACATTTAGTCAAATGCTTACTCAGTATACAGAAGTGTAAAGTGTTAGGTTAGTGAAGCAGCATCAGATGACAATGAAGAAAGTATGTTGATAGCTATACATATAATACAGCAATGGTCTTTTACAAGACCTTTTACATTGTAATTTGAGTTCATACCAGGTGTATTGTGTCTCACACAACGTGAAACAACATGACTCCAAGCAAGGCTGACCAAACTGAGGTCATACAATGACCTCTGGTCCTGTATCTTCTGGGTAGGTGGATGGGAGTGGGGAGTTATAAGAGGCATTTGCACAGTCTTGGTGCCATAGGTTTTCTGCCAAGGCGTTTAATAAGGGTGCGATCTCACCCAGGCCGTTGCTCACATCACCTCCCACACGGAAGACTGGCGCACCCAACACCTCCTGAAACACCGCAATCTCACTCTCTGTCACATCTGTGTGCATAAATAAGTCAAATCTGTACAGTTAAGGTCTACGCTCAGAACATAATGCACATCTAGCATAATCTATTATTGGATTTTGGGATAAACATCATTCCTTGGGACTCCGTTCAAGTATTGTTTAAAGCTCATTTTAACATTACAATATTCTGAAAAATGGGACCCAGAGTAGTAGGTTAAGCATAGCCTATATGAAATCAATTAATTGCTTATTAGCTCTGACTGAAGGATACTTTGTGCCAACCACCAATCTGACAACTCTGTCTGAGGGGTCTGTGAGCCGAGACATCTGATTTGAGATGTCCTCAAACGAGCCATGGTCAGTGAAGGAGAACAGGAAGAGAATGGCATCCACATGTTCCTTGCAGGACTGCAGAAAAAAATTCAGAGTGAAAAATATATAAAGTGTGTGTACTCAGGAAAGTATATTGTAGGAAGACACTGATACCGGTAGCATGTGGTCAAATCTACGCATGACATTTTCCCCACAGTCCCACAGCTGGAAATGGAAGAAGAGCACACGGCCAGTCTCTCTTAGCTTCACAGGCCAAAACACCACAGATGTCTCCATACCTGTGGGGTTGTAAACTCTGTTATGATTGGTACATGTTTTTGTAGATCTCAAATGTGTTCTTTTCATTATTGTCAGTACCTAATATCTTAATGATTCAAAGCTGTGGCAGCTCCAAAATGATATATAAAACAACGTAAACTAATTTAGCTATAAACATTTGAGGATAAAGTTATTGTGCAGAAGCCCAGTGCCAAAATAACGTCCACTTGATAAACATGATAAAGTTCTACCTGTGGTTTCGTAGTGCAGGTTTGGAATCTCAAGACCAGTCAGGCGAGCAGCAAGTGCACTTTTCCCCACACCACTTTTACCTGAAATGAACACTTTGTAGCGAACAGTGTCTACTTTCAAATTAGGTGGCATCACTGGAGCTTCCAGGAGACCTGATAATGAAACACACAGTAAATTTTTGACGGAAATATAAATAGCAAGTTGTCAGCATGCACACACTACTTTAGAAACTTCAGTTAGTAGAATCACTAGGGGTGAATTTAGAGTGTAGCCTGCCTGCTTCCATGCATAATCTGTTAGTTATTGTTGAATTCTACGCCCTTGATCAAATTATTGGTGGGGACACTTCAACAATCCCTGAACATTGGTGGGAGGCTCCATTTTTCTGTCCATGCTAATGCCACGCCTTTGGCTCTCAATTCAGCCCAACAATAACTGACAAACTCCCGTAACTAAGAGGTGCCCAATAACACACATTACTACTGTTACTGAAGGGCTGAGGAGGGTCCCTCACCAAAACGATATCTCCTTAGCAGCGCTCCTATGATTTATGTGGAAAAAGCGTGCTTTGGAGTGCATTTTTGTTTTTGACAACAGAGGTGCTAATCTGTAACTCTAAATTTTATGATTTAAGATCAATTTTGCCTGTCAAATACCATATAAAAAGGCAAAATGGAAGAATGGAAAAAGGCCATAATTCATCGCAAACACCCAAACACAAGAGTTTTGCGTTAGGACGAGGTGCAATAGTTCCACAAAATATCGCTAAAGCCGAAATGAAATTAAGGGTGATGGAAAAGGATTTATTTCAAATAAATTATGACGTACAACACGTTAATACCCAATGAAATATCTCAATTTTTGCTTGTTTCGATGCCGCCCCTAATCACGACAGATTAGGTCATTTAAAGTTTCTTAGCATGACTGTAGTGGATGGAAACAAGAATAAATTCAGTTTTTTTCTGCCGAAATTTCGTAAATGCGCTTAACATTTACTAAACGTTTGGTTGTAAATCCGGCTATAGAAACGTAACGCTCGATAAACCTAAGGTTCAACAGGAGACTGACGTGCTTGGTATCCATAGAGATGAAACATACCAAATTTTCGACGTTTTTTCTTGCACAGTATCTTGCTGAAAAACTCTCTGCTTTCTGGGTTGCGGTGCCAGTCCGACACAATGATAGACCCCAGAGGTACAGAAGGCATTTAATCTCTGTGCTAAATTACCCGGTAATACAAATTTAAGCGGACGCGTTTCGCAGTAGTGAGGTGCGCTGCCGTGCACTTTCCCAAAAATCAAAATAAAAGTCCAATCTACTACGTATCATATAAAAGTAATTCGAATATTGCAGAATTGTGAATATTGCCTATTACATATTTAATTTCTTCCATTCTTTTTTACTAGCTGAAAATAAGATTTTACATATAATAAACCTACGTTTTAAAATTAATTGGATACACATCAGGAATCTGTTAAAAAGGTACATAACTCAGTTTATGAGAATGTGAAACATAGTAAACATAGGCAATCAATGCATTTGTACAGTTATCTTTATTGAGAGGCCACAGCTCTTGCATATTACAACTGTTGGCATTTATAAGGCAAACCCAAGAATGAATCCACCAGCTAACTGACACAGAAAAAAAAACAAAAAGCTTTTGGAGAAGGTGGAACCCACAGGCATGCAGTGATGGCTCAGAATGCAATGTACAGCTTTTTATTTACAAAATAATAGTGAGACCCCCCAGAAATGGCACATATCTCTGGCTACAGAAGTAATAACAGAAAACAACATCTTTAATAGAACATAAAATTAAAATAACCAAAAAAGCAAGAAATTTATTTTCTTTGTAAAAGTTAAACTGAACAAAAATATATTTTGTGGTCATTTCTGACATCCAAATAAAAAGACGTCTCTCCACTAAGATATCAAAATGGAGCTAAGAGAATATTGCCTTTCTAGAATACCAATTCATTTTCATTTTGAGATGAATGTGAGACAATGTGTTGTTGGTGAGTTGCAACATAAAAGCCTCTTTAGAGTCACAGAGCCTCAGCACAAATAAATTTAAAAAGGAAAAAAAACCTAAAACTGATACATTTTTTATGAGAATGTGCAGACACAGAGGACACTTACAGTTAACAGCTTTTAACTTAAATACATATGTTCATTTTTAGTTTTGAAGCAGTTGGCATCCACTTTGAAAACAGACAATACAAAGAAAAAGATCCATACACTCATCTTCACGACAATGTACCATTAATGTATGTAAGAGTACGTCAAAGAAGCGCCATATATGTTATCGCATTGGACAGGGACACACCTAATAATCTCACTCGACATTGTCAAACAAATGGTACTCCATATTGCTTAGGAACACATAGAAATAAATTCCCAAGTAAATCAGTCCAAACATCTGTGTTAGTTTTTTATTCATTACTATATCATCGCACAGCTAAAATTGTCAATCATGTTCTTGTAACTCTTAAAGTATCTTTTTACTCAGTATAATTACGATTACGATTTTTCTTCACTTTAGCTCTGTTTGTGGGCAATTCGAGCCGATGGGGAGGGGAGTCCTAGAGTGACTAACTGGAGTTGGTACATGCATCTTCTGTTACCAGGCTAAGTTGGGGTAGGGTAGGGTGTTGTCGATGGGCCAGGATTCAGGTGGCAGGGATGGGACACCAGGTGGGCTGGTGTTCTAATCATCCTCCTCATCCTCTTCATCGCTGTCCTTCATGGTAATGCCTTGCATGCCACCCTCTCTGACGGAAGCAGTGGCCTCTTCTACTGTGAGTCGGTTCCGGACCGTGTCATACATCTTGCTGTTCAGTGTTGAGTCAAGAACACCTTGCAGCCTAAAGTCTCGATATTTTTTCTATAAGTACAAATGAAAGTCATATACTGCTGATTGTCCTCAGCCACATTAAATCCTAAAAATCTACACAAACCAGCTAACTATAATACTGTGTTTAGTGAAACAAACAACGCTCCCAGTACACGGTACCTTTACAATCCGGATGAGGATTTTAAGTTGGTAGACATGGAGCTGTTGGTCCATTCGGTCAGTGAGCCAGGTTCCCAGAAGATTCATGGTTGCTGTATACCATTGCTGCAATGCACACAAACACAACGTTCTCCAGCAACACACACACACCCACACACACACAAACAAACCCATGCAAGAGACCGAGTGTCTAGACATACATATAGACATAATCCTATATTAATATTGTATACAAACGCATAGATGTGGTCACACTAACATACTCACGATTGCTCACGTATGCCCATTCTTATTCCCCGAGCTCTTATACATATACACACGCTCGTACAAACTCACACACTTAAGACACACAAACACACACATATATACAGTATATCCTTACACATGCAGACAAACATTGACAGGCACATCCACACACAGATTACAAAGAATTCATAGCAACAAGACACAATCACACCCTCACTTAGCACTAGGTTAGTCAGGCAATATAAATGAATTTACAGAGCCAGCAATATGACCATCTGCAAAAAAGTACACAAATCATGCATTAATGAGTTGCATAATTAACAACAAAATAAATAACACTTGAATAATATATTTTTAAGATATATATATATTATATTATATATATACAGCATAGTCTGGGAGCTAAAATGAACCGTCACAGTCCGTCTCTGACTCCTCGTGTTCGTTTATACGTTCATCTGTGTCTATGTGTGCTTACGCCAGTGTGTGTATCTTTAGAGTGTGTGTTCATCTGTGTCTATGTGTGCTTACACCAGTGTGTGTATCTTAGAGTGTGTGTTCGTCTGTGTTATTGGTAACACCTGTCTCTTGTCTCTTTATTGTTATGTGTTAACACTCGTCTCTTGTTATCATCAGTGTATTTAAGTCTGTGTGTTTCTAAATCCTTTGTCAGTTGTTGTCTGACTTTGTCCCCTAAGTGTTTGTGAAGTACCGTGTTGTCGTTAATCAAAGCTATACGTTTATGAAATGCTCTCTGCTCAACCTCCTGTTTCCTCGTAATTGTTACATGAACAAGCTAAGATTAGAATTCAGATTGTTTTAAAAAAAATAATTTTAGGGGTAAGCCTAAATCCATCAGATTTTAAATGTAGAGAATTGCATTTAATAGCTTCAAAATTGCTGTAACACATTAAATCTGGAATTTAGATAAAGCACATTTCCTTTTCCATTATGTTAACAGAACTATGCTGAATGTGATGAACAAAACCTTGAAATAAAAGCATTTATCCATGCTATCAACCAGGTAATGCAAATATTGTACAAACATCCCCAAATCCAACAAAATATTGTCAAAACCAGAAAACTTGAAAATCAATATATAAAAGCACGAGTGAGAGACGTCTGCAGGCACGGAGGCAAGGAGAGCTTGTACTGTTATCTTAAAACATTTTTTGTTATCATATGTAATATATGCTCTACATCTAAGACAATATCTATTGGGAATTCCTGAAATTCAGAATGTCAAACATGTTAATGTAATAGTTCAAAGAGAACAGCACATGTCTTGAGTAATGGATGATGTGAATATCGCTTATAGAAGAACTGTTCATTATCAGTATCTTGTGAAGTGTCACTAAATATTTAGACATATGAATGTTTCTTCTCTCATAAAGACCTAGACTTATGATCTATTCAAGATGTGAGCTTGCTATCCCAACCTAAATTCTCTATTTTTTGGTTTGAATCTTTGAATAGTTACTGCTGGATTCAAGTTCCTCCCAGAAGCTTATGATCTCACAGCTGCATGTTGAAAAGTTCACAATTTTCAATGATGAATTATTATGATCTGAAAGTCAGAAATACAATTCCCCTCCCCCTCCATTTTGCTGGTGTAACACTGTATGTTACACTGCAATTCGTCATAGTTGTCTATTTCATTCAGTGAGTAAAATGAGTGAACAGTGACTGTGACTATGTTATGATTATGCTAATTAGATTAGTGATTGATTGAGTTATTATGTTATTTGGTTATTTGATTGGTGATTGCCCGATTGGTTGTCTTGCATGTCCACTTCAAACAATTGATCGGAGCGTGCAGTGCATGCAGAAGGAGCAGGTGAGTAGGTGGGGCAGAGCGCTGTGTGTGTGTGTGTATGACGCGGGAACTTTAGGAGGTGGGTCATGCTAGTAGATGTACACAGGAAGATTATTTGATTAGAAATCATGCCACTCAACAGAATGTGATCAAACAGTAGGACATCTAGAGATAAGTTCCACTTTGTTATAAAAGGAGGGTGTGGTGGTGTTGTCTCAAGAACAGAACAAAATAGGGATGAATGGAGTTAAAATATGAATAGACAAAATACACATTGAGATGAATAGGACATTGAGACTTTAGCTGTTTATCAGAAATGCGTGCTTTCTCTCATATTCAGGCATTAATTTTTAAGTTGTTCATGGGTTGAAATCATTTAATGTATTAAGTTCTGATAATCCTTGGTAGTAGCATATACAATCCTTTTGTGGTGCTCAACTCAAAAACTTGCTCAACTTGCTTTGATTTTTATATGAATAAATAAACGAAACGTTTGTTATGTAACTGGGCTGTATAATAAGTAATCCTCAGAGTATGTTAAAAGTACCAGAAAATGAAAATCTTTGGAGCACGCAAGTATGTGATTAGGAAACAGCTTGGTGGTAAGAAGTGATGGGATTGGTGGGGTTGATATGATGTGTGATTGCTGTGATTAATGGGATTAATGGGATTGTCGGTTTGGGAAAAGAAAGGCTGTAGGTCCTCCAATGCTTCACAATAATTTAAACATCAAAACGTTCTGTAGCTATAAACTGGTCTTACATCAGTTTATGCAAGAAAAACCTGTGGCTTAAACCATTTAGTTGGTCAAGATATTTTTGCTTGAATGGAGAACGTACACTAGACATACAACCTCTCGTCTGAATGTCCCATTTCTAATAAAATGAGAATGAATGGTTGACTGATGCAGTGGATCAGTGTATGTTGAAAGGAGTAGATCCAATAGTCATGCCTCATCGATGGTGCTCATCACACATGTTCAAAAGACAGAAAAATCTGCATGAGTAGCACACTGCATTTCGCTATGACACATGGATCTACAACGCACAGAAGTGTGCACACATTCACACTCACCCACACATGCAAACACATTCTCTCATACTACTCTCCACCACAAACGAGTATTGTACCTTCTACACTCTGCTGCATCTTGTCAAAATGCAACCACAAACTCAAAATAGCCATAACATACAACATGCACGCACATACACACACGCGCACACACACACACGCACACGCACGCACAAATGCATACACACACGCGCACGCACAGTGGCACACAAAAAATGGCACAAATATACTGTACACAGAATAAATCACCTCCCACTAGACACATACATACACCATTGTACAACAGTAAAGGACAAATGTTTCACAAAGGATTATTTCTAAATTGAACAGTGCTCTCTAGTGTGTCATCACTTAAATCACTAGTCTATCATGGAATTCCTTTGATATCCATTGCATCTAACCTGGATATTAATGCATGAATATTATTCATTCATTGCGGAAATGTTATGTAATATGGAACAATATGTCAATAAACAATTGTTCGCAAAGATTTCAGTAGTAACAAAAAATTTACCATCATTGAGAGCACTGTCTTAAATAATCCACTTGGTGGCGCTATTGACACTTTGCCTCATGAGCTCGGAGCACAAAGGTCCAACAGAGAGTAGCTAATGCAGCAACAAGAGCACATATTCCAACAAACAGTAGCTAACACAACATTAGAGCACAAGAGTGCAACTCGTTGTGACTAATGGAACACAGGATTCACAGCAATGGAGACACTGAGGAGTGAGAGGCCGAGAAGCTCGGGATAAGTCCGGCCTTATGTTTCAGGATGGAAAGATTAGGAGCCTAGCCCTCAAAATGTGACTTATCCCTCATATGCCCCATTGTTTCGCCACATTTTGGATGGAACCTCCCCTGTTAGGCACGGAGGAGACGGCATCTTACTTACATCAAATAACCTCTCTATATACACCTCCTCATTGACCTTATCTCGCAGTATGTCCTGAGAATGGCGAACAAAGGTCACATAGCCATCAGCAACATCCATCCCTGGTTTCTGCGTAACGGAGATTGTGGAGAGAGTTAGCCACTTGGCAAGCAACAATCACAAGAAATGGAGTTGACCACTGAATATTTTAATGCAAATCTGTTTAATACTTACAGGGACATCCACATACTTCGATGCTGCTTTCACCTAGAAACCAAAATACATTTAGATAAGGGCTTACCAGGCCTGTGGTATTAATGAGAACAACCACAGAACAACACGTGGAAAAGCTGTGGAATTATATCTCACCGTAAAGGACAGGAAGGATGAGAAGAGGGTTCCCTCATCGTACCTGGAGATTTTGGCTAGAACGCTGTCCAGAATTGCCACAAACTGTACAGGGTATACAAACCACATGGTCCAAAGCAAACCCATGACTGCAGTCCAGTACAACCACAATGTCAACATATATGTCAACAGATATGACCATAATAGCCAAACCTTATGTCAGCTCCTTCAAAAGCCATACCTTAGCCACCAACAGAGCAATCATATCCTTCACACTCTCTTCAATGAGCTCATCAATTTTGGAGTGGTACTGTTTCTAAAAAAAAAAGTATGATTAAACTAATCAGTAGATCATGCATATTTTAAAGTAGACTCTGTGCTGTATAATTTCACACCCTTACAATGTAGCTTTACACATCAAATATATATTTAATACATTTTCCTAATCCATTCCATTTTAAAATTTTTGATTGTGGAAGGACCAAAATCTGAATTTTCTATAAACCTTGATAAACCTGTGTAGACAACAGAAAGGGGTGATAAGAAGTGAAGGATCTTTAAGCAAGTGACAAAACTGGCCAACCTTATTAGGTGCACTCAGTAAGAATACAGCTATCAGACAAAAACAGATCAGTCAGTTAAGGTAACCATAGAAATCTCTGGCAACAGATTATGGAAGTCCACAAAAAGTTATAGTACTGTATTTTACAATGATTTTGACCCTTTGAGTTTTGTGCCAGTGGTAGATCAAGGGGATTTTCTCATTACCTCCTGGCCCATCTCCATAGCACACAGTTTAGCTGACTGGTCCTTGGCATCCACCATCACGTTGAACATGGTGCACAGAGACAGTGGGATACGGAAATCTGTAGAGCGGCTGCTCTTGGTCAGCTTGGACTCAAATGCTGTCCTGGTGCTAAAGGCCAGCAGAAGAGTCGACCATCACATCATTAGCAATTTATTTAGGCCCACAGGAACTGTGTGTATTTTCAGGTACTGGGCTTTATATAAAGAGTTTGGAAATGTTGGAAATGTATTGATTTGTGGTAAATGTAATTATATCAGTAGCCTTTATGTAAATTTAGTTTAAAACTACACGCACACTAACTGTACAAACACTAAGCAGAGTTTGTTACGCTAATCTTTGCCCTCTACCACCGCACACACACATACCGTTTAACACAAGATTCAATCATGTCACTCGACATGAGCTTCATACGGTTGTCTAGGTGCTTGGCGAACTCCTCCTCCGGCCAGTGCAGATCTCGGATGAATGTTTGCAGGGCATCCAGTTTCCAGAATAGATCTTCTGATGTCCCAGAGCCATTACTGCCAGGCACAGTGACATGGCAGAGGTCAGCGCCTTTGCAAGCACTCTGCTCAATAGCAGTAGCAGAAAGGCAGAACTACCTACTGTGACTCTACTCATTAATTTTTATGGCATTTATTTATTTAGTGATGATTTTAGCCATACACTGACAGTACCCCCAAAGCCTGGTGAATCAGACTGGTCTTCATAATTTGCTAGCAAAGGCTTTGCAGCATCAGTCATTGTATGGTAAAATAGAGAGCTGTGTTTCCAGAACACACCAATAACCTCGCACAGTTGCGCGGTTATTCACCCTCAAGAGGGCCTAGAGTCATGCACACTTTGGATGGTCATCATTCTCTAAAGGGGGAGTGGGGGTGGGGGGGTGGGGGGGGGGCTTGGGAATGTCATGGTGAGAGAAGGCATGTGACGTAGTCAGGACACTAGGCTTTTCAGGGACCGTCACAGTCCCATTAGAACTGCACACACTACTTCCAAATGAGAAGTTTTGCAGGGACTAAAATTTTCAGGATACAGCTACACTGGCTGAGCGGGTAGAGGACAAAATAGAGAGGAGAAAGAGAAACACAAATAGCAGGCTCTCTCTCACCACCCATGCCCGACGAGGCTGACGGTGCTCCAAAGGTCAATGCACACCATGCAGTCAACTCTGAAGACACCATCCTGAGTGGAGACTGGTGGAACTGTGAGAGGGGTGTTGTAAGGGTTGGTTAGGAGGGGGTGGGGTGGGGTGGGGGGGGTTGTTGAGGGACACTACCACAGAGTTGAAACATAAGAGTGACTTTGGTGGGGCTGTTGGCAGTGGTAAAACCACCAAATTGGTTTTGTTTTGAGGAACAAACATTCCGCAGGCTATATCAAACAGCAGAGCATTAATCTCCTCATGCATTTGGCTAGGTACATTTTTTTGGTGGGGGGACTACTACTACTGTTTGAGATGTTATTGTGTCATAAATGAATAAAATTTACTCCCCTAATAGGGAATGAATGGAAATGTTAAGATGTGAAACCCACTCTGATGTTTAAACTCAATGAGGACTAATTTCTACTGCCTTGGAAGCCAGCTGCAGTCTGACATGAAGTCTGCTTCAGAGTGCCATCATCTAATGCAAACACCAGGCAGGGAGTTCCACCAGCCCACACCCACTGACACCTTTAAACGAACCTGAAAACATTTATGATCTTTTAGCAAACCTCTCCACCTCAAAGTCTGAATAGAGCCTCTAAAAATGGAGTTCTTACCATAGACACCAAAGGCGAACTCTTTAATACTGCTTCTGCAACTTGCTTAGGATCCACCTACAGCCTCCTACCTCCACAAGACTAAAATGTCCTAACTTTGGATCAGTGATGATAAATGAGGATAACTAAAATCAGCCATATCTAACTTATCATGCTGAGCTGGGTGTTATCACATCAAAGAGACTCCTCAGAGAAGTGACCTAAACTGCAGGATCAGGTCTAGAATGGGGAAATTTAGTTGGAAGCAGGGAGATTTAGGGCTATTTGTAGGTTTGGGTTGCAATCCAGATCTCACCACCTCAGTCCTGCCTCAATGGCATGCACATTGAGGAAAATGAAAAGCTTTTCAGTTCTCATTTCAAATATACAAACAACATGGGCTTAACCACAATCCCTTGCAACGTACTTGGCATGAAAATGACTTGAAACATTTGCTTTTCTGTGTACGATTATATAAGTTCTTTGTTGCTTATTTAATTTTGTAAGATGCCAAGGATATAAATAACTTTTGTTCTGCCTTTGTTGAGACTGTACATCATCTAAATTTGTAAGAATATACCATAATGTGCTATATCGTAAATATGCTGGCTTGACAAACATTATTTGACAAACAAATCTGTTTTTAGCTTATTGTTATTCTTCTGTCATAGACAAATAACTTTCCCTGATTCTGACGGTCTACTCAGACAGAGTACGCCTTATATGACATCGCAGCAATGTGGCCTTGCTTTGCTGGATTCACCAAATTTCTCCCCATATTGTATTGCAGCTATCAAAATACTGCTCCTTTTCTGTCTATTAACATTCCAGATTCAACTGGAACATATTTGTTCTAACTACTCATTATCACAATTTCCAGCCTTGAGCTAACACACTTTAAATATGGAACAAAAGCTTAAAGACAATGGAAATCTTAAAATTTTGTAAAAATAGTTTTAGACATGTTTGTCAAGCCACCACAGTGTGTGCTTTAAAACATTTCTTTCTGGTTCCTACTGTTTATGCAATGTTAACAACTGACATCAGAACACCTTCATGCCAAGGACACATTTTGAATTCATCAGAGCTGATGTAAACTCATTGAATACACACTCAGAGTCATATATAGCAGCCATCCAGGAGGGAGTGGAAAAGCTAGGCATTTGTGGAAGGTTAACAGATAGTCCTGCTACAGGCACGGGAAGATTTGGTACTTTGGGAATTTGGAGGTTCACATTTGGTAGATTCACATTGGGCAGATTACTTGTTAAACTCCTGCAGAAACAGACAAAAAAGAAACAAAAATCCATAACAGTGGCAATGTGGAATGCTGCAAAAAGCAACGACATACAAGTAAGAAAGTAACAGGAAGTAAGAAAAACTATGTAAAGAAAAAGGTCATCTGTTGACATCTGAGAATAGCAGACATAAACAACCAGTTTTTTTAAATACAGGGAAGGTCTCTAATAAAACATTTAAACGGAGGACTCACAGTTAAAAAGAACATGCTTGGTACAGACAACAGCACATAAACAGGGAAATAAACAAAGTGAAGCAGCATGTATCAGCAGCAGACATTGACAGGTAAAATGGCCATACTGACAGGTTAAACGGCCACACTAACAGCTAATGGTGGGAATTTAAAAACACGAATAGAAGACAAACAAATAAAAGAAGCCATGAGCTCATGTAATCTTGAAGTATGATATCCACAGTAAGAGCTCCAGGAAGTGTAAAAAATTCCCTTTTGTACAAAGGTTTGCTCCGCCTCTATGTTACTTAATCAAATTACAGTTCAAAGGAGCATCTGTTCACTTGGAAAATATTGAGAAGATTTAATAATTAAGTAGAAAGGTTGCCGATTCCACATCTAGATAGAATTATTTTCATCTGGGAAATGGTAAAATCAATATGCAAAACAAATTTACAGAAGCAGAGGAGACAGTAGAGCTTATTAGCACATAAAAGGCATCCTCTTTCTCTCCAGCACGCATTATGAGGGTTAGTAAATGCAACAAAAAGATGAAAAGATGACAGCTGCTGACTGGAGTTCCTTTTAGGCTGTTGCTATGATAATAATTCCCTGCTTATGATTATCTGAGGTCAGTATGCTTGGAATGAATTAGATCCCTAATTATCAATACAGCATTTCTAATGTCATACTCAAAAATATATATTTTTTAAAGATTTGTTGCAGTCACATGGTAAATCTGATGTAGTGGGAAATTGAAATATATTTTAGTATTTGTGGGAAAAAACTCTCACAAAATACATTGTGCTAAGTGATTACCACACTAGTTTCTTGATATGCACTAGATAATATCTATTGTGTCATATTTGCCCACTCTCTGGGGCATTAGTGGTTCTAAATGATTACTTGTGTTATGAAAGGCCCTGTCTTGCGATTACACTCATCACTGTGCAGTTGGGGGGACGTGGTGTCTTACTTAACGGGCTCCCATGACTCGCGCTCAAAGCCCCTGTGAATGGACTGAGCAATGGAAGACTCCATTAGATCGACATATCGCACCACCAGGGGGGCATACAGGTCCTGCAGGTGCTTGTGAAACTTTCCATTGCACAGATGGTCTACACAGATAGAGACAGAGAGAGAGAGAGAGAGAGAGAGAGAGACAGAGAGAGACAGAGATAGACATCCATGACTTGCGACTCTTTTCTACATGGCTAACAATCGATAGCCACAACTGCCAATGCTTTTCATCACTCTATACCCACAGACTTTAATCACATATCTGTGCTTACAGTCAGCTCGTAGGAAGTCATTAAGAAGCTGGAAGAGTGGAAAACTGTCCCAGCTTTCGGGAGACTGGATCTCCAGAGCTGCGTCCATGTCGACACCGTAGAGGGACAGGAAGTGCTCCGCATGCTCCACCATTAGGTCTGACCACCATGCAAAGGCCTTGATCACCAGGGAAAGACACGGTGGAAAGGAAAGAGGGGGAGATGGGGAGGGACAGAGGGAGCCGCTGTTAGAGCAGAGCAAAGACGAGTCAGCTACAGTGAAGAAGCGGAGTAAACTGCTTCCTGCCATTTAATGTGTGGTAAAGGTACTATACGGGCCAAATTTGGTACAAAATGGCTGGATAAAATAAAGTAGTTGGAAACACTGATCTGATCTGTGAAGCCACCTTAAAGTCATCTGCATTAAACAAGCTTCCTTATTTTCATGTTCAGTCTCAACCCACTGTACTGAAAAAAAAAACTCAGTTTAAGAGTTTTCTATGTGCTGATGGGTTTGGTGTAATTTCCATTTTGAATAGCTTGCAAAACTTTAATGAATGTAGCAGTGAATAATATCTAAAAAGAAGACACTCAGTTAACCAGTTTACACCGTTGGAGAGGTTAGATTTAGTTTAAAAAAACCTCAAAGCCTTCTTTAAACTTTCAGAAAATTTGCAACACAGCAAAGTACTGTTCAGTTTCTTAAATTGTTTATATGCTGTGCAGATTCTTCCTTTTAAACAGACATGGGACTTAGAGGCAGAAGACTAGATTCACCTTACATTAGCTATATTGGGTATCATAGTCTTCAGATCCTATGAGGTAGCAATGTTATAACTAAATACGTACGTTACAGTTATCAGTTACAGTGGTTGATGTGGATAACCCTTATCCATAGAAACAATTGTTTAGTTTCATCAATCATTTTTACTAGCCTGCATGTACAGAAATCACCACAGACTTAAAGAAACATGTGTTACAAAAGTGCTTGCATGTGTGAGCAGGCATTACTGTTTTTTTAAAAGATCCTTCCCTTATTTACATTAGATCTACAACCAGTAAAGTCAAGATGCCAAAGGAAGTGCAGTTTTCATGCAGGTGAGGTCGAATCGCTGCATGCTTTTGCTCTCCAGATGGAAGATGTAGTTTGTTCAACCAATCACATCACTGCATCCCTGACATTAGGATGGGGATGTGTCTCATCGTCATGCATCATTGCACCCTGGTGTGCCTAAGACTGCAAGCAACATATATAGTTTATAAAGGCAATGAGTAGGGCTTCAATTCTATGATTAAATATTTCTTTGTCATTTTGGTCTCAAAGAGCACTGATCAGTTTGGACATGTGGCAGAGATTGAGAGAAACTCAAAGTTTCTATATGTTCTCTCTGAACAACTTGCATGCAGTCTTGGCATTGATTATTTTTCTCATAGCTTAAAAAAGGAAAAACAGCTGACCTAGAGGCACAGTCATTCAGGGAAGTGATCATCCTTTGAGGGTCAATCCTCCCCTTCGGCAGCATGCTGTTCTGCTGTTTGGTTCTCATACCCCATCAACCCACTCCAAAGCTTCCATGAACCACACATTTATTTCAAGGTCAACTCAGCTGGATCTGGTGCACAAGCTGGGTCTAAGCTACGCATTTCACTTACCTGCCCTACACACACTGAACCCAGAGCACATTGCATTGATCATGTTTTTTAATTATGGACAGAAATCAAAGCACTGTCTGGGACAGCAGTGCACATAGCTGAGCTCAGCGCTACACACACACGCACGCACGCACACGCGCACACACACACACACACACACACACACACATGCACACACGCACAGAAAGAAGGAGAAGTAGAAGAAGGCAGCAATGTCAAATCCAACCAACTCCAAGATCCCTCCCCAAATCCTTTCTTGCAATCTATACTGTGTAGAGAGCAGTGTGGAAAGGCTGCCCTCTGGTTAGCAGGATGACAAATTTGTCATCATTTTTGAGTCCAGGGGGTGGAACTAGGCTGTGGTTTTGGATTATGGCATATAAAAGAAAACTATAACTACACTATACTATATACTATTCACCTTGGAAAGGGGGCAGAGAAACAGTAGCAAGAAGGGGCAATTTGACATAGCAAACTGGGACAAGGCTAGGACAATGAAACTATGGCGTGGAGTGGTGCAGCTATATATATTCACATTCCCTCTAGAAAAAGCAAAAACTTTCCACCAGACCAACCGCTGCAACTTGGGATGCAAAGCCATATAATCACCTCTTTTAAAGAGAATGGAAAGTAAGACACAATGCTAAAATTATCTATACTTTGGGTTGGGGTGGGGTAGGGGGGTTGGGGAGGGGTGATGATGGGAGGGAATTTCAGGTATAAAGGCTCCATACAGCTCATGCACAAACCATTATTGGGAAACAAGGGGGCTGGTTCATTGCATTCAGGTTTCTCACATACCTCTTTTCCCTGCCCAAGCCCATAGGGCGGATTGAGCGGTAAAAAAGACACGGACAAATTGAATAATGTATGCGCAGACTACAACAGAAGATACTGAGATGCCCTTCATGGAGAACCTATTTTCATGCCTTGTTATTCTTCTGCAAAGGTTGTACTGTTTAAAAGATTGAAATTCTAATATAAGGCTTCCATGTCCTGTTCAAGTAAAATTCATAACCTTCATCTACCACATCAAAGTGGGTTTGACGTACAGGCTGGACTTCATTTCACCAGTTCCCTCCCTTCTCTACCTTCTTCATCCAAACTGCCCCATTCGCACACCCCAAAATAACAGTAAAGCCCTAGCGTGGCTTGACATGCTGGAGGGGGGAATAGACTGTGTGATGAGGACTTAAGAAGGAAGGAAACATGGATACTGTACCGACTGCTCTCCTGTACTTGTGACCGCAGCCTGTTAAGCATATTCAAAAAAATAGAGTAAATCTGTAGGGCTCAGGAAGACCACGGGTTATCTAAATATAAATCGCATGTACTGCAGTCATTCCAAACATGGATATTTTTCCGACCTTCTGGTGGATGTAAACAACTAATGATTCATGCAGACTCGTTCATTATTATAAGTGAATTGTTCGTAAAAATTTTGTCTACCCCATTTGCTAATTTGTCATTTGTCATGCTTTATGCTTTTCCAGGGAATATCTTTTTTTATTGTGTGAACATAAACAGTTGCTCTACATTTTGAGGCTGCTTTTAGAGATGAAGCTACAGAAATTCAGGTTGAAAGAAACTGGATCACAAGGAAGTGTCAACTTCATCAAACAGGCATTAACAAACTGTACTGTACAAACTGTATGTGCTAACACACTGTTCATAGCACATGGCCTGCAACACTGGCATGATAGAGAGAAAGAGGGACAATGCAAGAAGGTGATGGAGGCCTTGCTCACCTCAGCGTGATGATCCTGATTCTGTTGAAGAACCTCTATGACTAACTCTGCCAGGCGAATGACATGCTCCAGTTTTTTGGCAGGTGTAGCTAGGTTGGCTACATTCTCTGGATCAGAATAGTGAGGAAGAACAGAGGTCAACAACAGTGCACTTTTCTTTGTGGTAAATAGATCTATGTGACATAATTTACAGTGCAGCCCAAAAGAGTGATCAAACCACCCAATTTTGCATGCAATAACAGTAATATGGTTGATGACATTTATTATAACAACTCAAGTAAAGTCTGAAGTCACTAATGCTTATCTGACAACTTTTGTATATACTTTCAAAATTCAGACCAGCCAAAGAGTGCCTTTCTTATTCAGTGAATTAGCTCACCTGACAGTGCACTTAATTGGCAAAAGCAGGTGTTGTATTGCATGGCTTCAGATGTTCAGATAGGTAAAATGGTATGTTTTAATATAGAAGTATTTAGAGTAGTTTTTGCACTGAGATCCTAATCCTAACTTAGGGGAAAACTTTCCAGAGAGAATATGTACGAAATGTCTAAGGATTCATTAGAATACCATTTACGAAATACATAATTTTTTTTTATTTTGGAGTCCTGTTTTATTCAAATTAATCTAGAGTGACCAGAAACTAATGAACCTTAATATGTTCAGAGTGGAAAACGCCTCTTGTTAATTTGTAGAGTCTAATGCCACACATGGGACAAACAGCGGGTCAGACATTTGATTCAATGAAATGAATGCAGGACAAACAGTGCTTTGGATTTTAACAGAATACAACATTGTCTGAACAAGACAATTTCAATAGGACAGAATAAGAACAATACAGAATAATGATAAGTGACAAAGTTGATGTTTCCATTAAAACATGGGTCTGCGACAATGACGCAACCATTTGACTGTTTTACCATTTGACTGAAATGTTTATACATTTTTCATGGCTGTCACTGCATATTCATTTAGGGTTCTCTTTATTACCTTCACTACCTAGTTTGTTCATTGGCTGAAATATGTTAAGTATGTTAAGTGCTCAGTTGAGCTCTTACAAGGAACTGTACAAGAAACTACCTGTGATGAATCCATGTGCAATACAATACTACTACACTGCTGATCTGTGATCAATATTTTCTAAAAATGAATGCTAATAAAATCAGTTCTTAGAGTCATGATGTCATCAACACCACATAATGAAGTAAAGATACTGGCTGTAATGATAATTATCATTATCACCCAGGTTTCATACTTCATCCATTTTCAGTGTGCTAAGCTGTCATTATTGTTCTTTTTTATTATATGCTTTAATTAAAAAGACTGCTGTGATTACCAGACATCATCATAGGACAAAACTATGAATTCCGCCTTAATCCAATCATTCAACTGCTTTTTAGAATATTTACAAAACATTTATTCTCACAGTTTAACTCACTGAAAATGCAGTCACTGAGATATTTGTGATAGATAGTATTGCATAACGGAGAAATCATAACAAATCTTTTGAACTTTTAACTCATAGCTTAAAGCAATGCATTGCCACTTGGTCATAGAACACAATTGTTATACATCTTTTTGGGCATATACTATCTTCACAAACAATTCAGTACTTACTATGGTGCAAAGAGAGACAGACCATGCCAAATTTGCACAGTGGAAACTCTTGCATCAAGGGAATAAAGGTTTTTATTGTTGTTGTTTAAAAGGCTTATCTTGGTTGTATATGAGTGAAAGTGAGAGTATCTTTGTGTCATATTGTTATATATAATGAGCTGGGTTATATGTTAGAGGGGACAGAGGTTGATGTCAAATATAGCTTCACCTGGATCCCTTTGATCCTTTAGAGATTTCTCAACTTGAGAAAGAGAGAGATAGAGAAAGAGAAAGAAAGAAAGAACAAGTGAAATGAAAGAAGAAAAGATGAGTCATTAAGAATTTTCAGATTTTAAAGTCCCAAAGTTAGTGACAGGAGTCACCCCTTGTAATTTCTTTCTTGACTGCAATCCAAGAGATTTTCAAGTACGTGTAAGTAGATCTCTTAATAAATGTAAACAATAATTAAAACATTCAATGACAAAGACAAAGACAAAAGTATCACAGTGGAGAAGCAATGCGACACACTCGACGAAGAGACCACAGAGTTCTTCTCCCTAACAAAACACTGACAGGAGCTGGCACGGTCAGAGACTGAACAAATTCACCGCTCGGGTTAAACTACACATGACTCATTGTTCCATTGCTCTAGTCGGCTTCCGCTGGTAGCTGAGTCACCTGCTGAAATGCTCTGGAATCCCCAGGGCAACCAGCTAGCACACTACAACAGAGACACACAGGCAGATGACCAGGGCAGGTAACAAGTGAGAAAAGCAAAAATGCATTCAAGTCATGAGCATGAGCTTCAAAACCAAAAGAGGACAAGAAGAAGCTGTACAGACGCTTAACCATGTTATGTCACAAACAGATGTGGCCATAACTGGCACATGTTCCTGTCCACTCCATGGAATTTACAGTTTACAATGGGTATAATGGACAAAATCCACTGGATAGCGTAATATATCACATATGGCATTGATACCTGTTACGTATTATCCATTTATCAGCTCTGCTAGTCAGCTTTATGAAAGTGTTTAGCAATTTACTAGCAATGGTCTTTTAATTGAAGGGTCAAATGAAAGATTTTAAAGTTTTGAATTAGTCCTTGGTTATCTTCTTCACCGCATACTCCATGCTGAAGCATCACGTGTGGCTTTATCTTAAAACTCCTGGCTGTTGGCTAGCTCAAATAGTTCATGTTTTTTGGTTGTAAAATCACAGTTATGAGCCTACATCATACCTCAGTGTGTCACCAGTGCTGACGGTTGCTGTCGACTGTTTGCTACAAAGTGACAGGCAAAATACTCACTCAGTTTTGATGTGTCTATTGTCCAATTTGTGAGTTTTAATTTTATGCAGCTTTCTCATTCTATCTCAAAAAAGGATAGAGTGTCATGATAGATGGTTTGCAGAGGAGTGAAGAAAGAGGGTAAGGGATGAAAATGATGAGGAGAAATTACTCACGGATGGTTAAATCCATCACTTGTGTAGCCAAGGAGTAGACAGGGTGATCATACATTTCCCTCTTTTTTCCTGAAGAAAAAGAGGATTTGGGCATGCAAAAATTTGGGGTCAGAAATCCGGGGGTTAAGGGTTAGAGATGGTGAAGGGCATGTCTGGTCGTCTCTCGTGCATTTTTAATAAGATATCATCAAATAATTTGATGGGGAACAACATGACATTGCCCCTGAAAGAACAACTCAGAAAACAAGCACTTTTTGGTTCACCATGTTTGACCCTTACAAATTATAAGGGACCAAAATGTTATAAGGGACAGAGCCAATGACTTGATGTAGTAGAAGAGGACTAGTTGGGTAGGAGGTGGGAGGTGAGGTGGGGTCAAAAGACAGGGGTATACTCAAATGAACAAGACCCCATGTCTTTTTGAAGAGAAATAAAGCCCAATTCCAAATAAACCATCACGATCTTCCTGTTATATTCCCGCTGCTGATTCACTTAAATGCCATTTATCCCTCTGCCTTTTGTCTCCTTTGTCCTTCCATTGAGGTACTTGCCATTACTTACTACTTTGTTTCACTGGATTTTCCTCTGGTCTTATTCCATAGTTTGTACAGAAATCCTTTCAAGGTGATTCCCATGCAGCACTTTCCTAACTCAAACAGCCCCCTAACACTTAAAAAAATGTCCCCTTAGCATAGGTCTTCTTTTGTAACTTCTTTGCTTACCTTAATTCCCTTCTTCCCAATTCTTCCCAATTCACAAGTCTTTGACATGGCTTGAAGACCTGAATGGAAGGAAGTTCCATGAGACCAAACAGAGGTCTCGGCAGATTTACTTTAATCCATCCATTGAAAGAATGGTCGTAAGGATAGATCTTGGTTTTGGAATTGGGCAGAACTGTATACAGAGAAACAGGAAAGTGCAGGGTAATGGAGGATATTTTACGTCTTTAGGTCAAGTCCTTATGTTCAAGTGAATGGAAGGGATCAGAAGCTCTTCACTCTGTGAATTTGAATGCATTTTCACTCACAAGTCTACAAGAAGAGAATACACAGAAAAAACATCTGAGCCTTGCTTTAAAAATATGTAATTTGACCGTAACTCAATCAAGAAAATCTCTAAAAATACAAAAAACTAAAACAAACAAACAAACAAAAAAAAAAACAGGCACAGTAGAGTTTAAATTAGAACAGATGAAATACTAGTCAAAGTGATTATAAATGAATAGGTATTCAACAGTGTTCCAGGGCAAATAAATCATTTGAATTAAAATTTTCATGTAGAGGAATGATGTTGCCGTGGTTTTCCAGCAGCATAATTCTAATTCCAGCAGCTTAATTCTTAATTTCAGTTCTAACTCACCTCAAGGTAATCATTAATTTAATAATAATAATGACACTTCACTTAATTTATTTGTCCAGTCAGAATAAAATAAATTTGTTATGTGCAATCTTAGGACAATACACTTACAGCTAAGTAGGTGACCTACAGCAAGATACTGTGAGGAATTTACATAAGCATACATTCATAGTTCATTCAATT